>NC_092382.1:19986690-20281690 GCF_030028105.1 Mobula birostris | reverse complement strand
CTGCAGATGCTGGAAATTCAAGCAACACATATCAAAGTTGCTGGTGAACGCAGCAGGCCAGGCAGCATCTCTAGGAAGAGGTACAGTCAACGTTTCAGGCCGAGACCCTTAGTCAGGACTAACTGAAGGAAGAGTGAGTAAGAGATTTGAAAGTGGGAGGGGGAGGGGGAGATCCAAAATGATAGGAGAAGACAGGAGGGAGAGGGATGGAGCCAAGACCTGGACGGATGATTGGCAAAGGGGATATGAGAGGATCATGGGACAGGAGGTCCGGGGAGAAAGACAGGGTGTGGGGGAAAACCCAGAGGATGGGCAAGGGGTATAGTCAGAGGGACAGAGGGAGAAAAAAGAGAGTGAGAGAAAGAATGTGTGTATAAAAATAAATAATGGATGGGGTACGAGGGGGAGGTGGGTCCTTAGCGGAAGTTAGAGAAATCGATGTTCATGCCATCAGGTTGGAGGCTACCCAGACGGAATATAAGGTGTTGTTCCTCCAACCTGAGTGTGGCTTCATCTTTACAGCAGAGGAGGCCGTGGATAGACAAAAGTAGAGGAGGCCGTAGATAGACTACAGTAGAGGAAGGCGTGGAGCTTCAGAAAATATTATCTTCCTGTCCGATTTGTAACAAATTCACTTTACTACTGCGTCTTTTATTTCATCGCTGCGTCACTTTGATCAGCGAAACCCCTTAAATTTGCGACTTTTCCAGCTCGTGATTTTGCTGAGACTTCCGGATGAGGGAATACGAAACAGATAAGCGAGCACCGCAGAGTAGAACTATACAAAGCGTCAGAGCGCAATTACATTAAAACAGGAAGTAATGGCGGAGAGGCACAGGAACTCGGAGCAGGGGAATGAAAAACTAGCAATTATGTAAAAATGACTATACAAGCGTGGCTGGTGGATGGTGAGACTGGCAGCTCGGCTTTCCGCTGTACCATTGCTCTGATGGAGGTGAAATGGACGGCAGTTGCGTCATTGACGGAAGTTCATAAGAAGTACGTACGTCACAAAGGATGGGACCCGGTGACGTAATTGGGGAACAGCTCAGAAATACGAAAGGGATGATCACAATGACAACACAACAGGACCCTCAATCGTTAGCACGATGTAGAGGTGAAAATTTGGAAGAATTCAGAGATAGGTATATGAATAATAATAGGGTGTAATACTTCGTGAGTTGATCTTCTTAAATACTGCCCGAGACAGCTCAAGTGCCAGCGGTCTGGATTGGTAACAATGTGTTATGAGCCCCCAGGAATGCTTTGTGAATTACAATATAGATGATTATGAAAATCAGCCGGTGACCCTCGATTACTTGTGAGGGAATGAGACTGTCCACGTGGCTTATGTGTCCGTGGGGACTCATTTGTGACCAATGACTATCACTCTAAACGATTACAGGTTGTTAGAGAGAAAAGATAGAACAGACGTTGAAGTCAAACACCAAAATGGTCGAACACTAATTCTGGTGGCATAAGGCAGGAAGTTGCAAATGTTACATTAGTAAATGACACCGCACAAGCGTGAAGCTTTCGAGAAGACATGGGTGTCAGAATGCTCAGGTTAGAGTAAAGGGCTGCGCTGGAATAAGCGGGCAAACTCTTTTCACAATGACCATTAAGAGTAACATCAGGAACAATACGGAGATGAGGCATCTGCCGGATATACGCAGCCGGGATCAATCAGTTCCTTGTTCAGTATAGGGATCATGACAGTGCCTGAGTAGGACAAGGGTTGGCCAAGAAATACTCCTTACTGAAAAGATAACAGAGAAACCGAAACGATTGATTTTAAAAGTGTGACTGTAGGGAATAGACGCCGTTAGCATAAATGGAGATCTATCTGTAGAGACGCAGGAAATGGTGGAACTGTTAAATGAACGCATCTCATCTACAATTACGCGTGAGACGGACATTGTGAGTTCACTGCAGGGTTCATTGTCTGTGAGAGCAGATCAACACTGGAAGAGTTGAAGTTCTGGAGGTCTTCATGAATATGGTCTCCAAATTTGAGGAAGGACATTCTTACTACTGAGGGAGTGCAGCATAGGTTCACGAGGTTAATTCCCGGGATGGCGGGACTGTCATATGTTGAAAGATTGGAGTGATTGGGCTTGTGTACGCTGGAATTTAGTAGGATGAGAAGGGATCTGATTGAAACATATAAGATTGTTAAGGGATTGGACACGCTAGAGGCAGGAAACATGCTCGCGATTGAGGGGAAGTCCAGAACCAGAGGCCACAATTTGAGAATAAGGGATAGGCCATTTAGAACGGTGTTGAGGAAAACTTTTTCACCCAGAGAGCTGTGGATCTGTGGAATGCTCTGCCTCAGAAGGCAGTGGAGGCCAATTCTCTGGATGCTTTCAAGAAAGAGTTAGATAGAGCTCTTAAAGATAGTGGAGTCAAGGGATATGGGGAGAAGGCAGGAACGGGGTAAAGATTGTGCATGATAAGCCATGGTCACAGTGAATGGCGGTGCTGGCTCGAAGGGCCGAATGGCCTACTGCTGCACCTATGGTCTATTGTATATTGTCTATCCTGATATGCTCGCCTCCTCGATCCTCTGGGGGAACAAAGCAGAGACTGCTGTGCCCTTGGAAGCGATCTTTGTGTCCTCGTTATCAAACACTGATGAATGGGAAGGATGGCGGATGGACAATGTTGTGTCGCAATGTAAGACACAGATAAGCCGGGAACTACTGTAGATGAGCTTCACAACAGTGCAGGGTCAGACAATGGATGGGATTCAGATGGGCAGGATTTACCTGAAGAGACAAGTGGTGTCGCCGGCGGGGGGTCAGTTTGACCGGGTGGGCAATGCAGTGACAGGTGGAATACAGTGTATGAAGGTGTGGGGTAGCACTTAGGAAAGAAAGATTAATGCGCAGAGAAGTTTCTAATTGCGGAGGTAATTCAGAAAAAAAGAGATTCATATCAAGTGACGAGTCGCAGCTCTGGATTTACTGAAGGCTAACGTGCAGGGCAATTGCTTAGTAAAGAAGCGAATGCAATGCCGGCAGAGGAGTCGCATTTGATGCCACCGATGGCGTGAAGGACCGGTACGAGGGTGAAGTTAAAGAAAACAGTTTGATTGTTAATTGGTGAGTGGGTTCACAGTTTCTTGGTGAATAGACTGGGGTTGAGAAAGAGATTACCTGAGAAAGAACAGCAGAAGAGCTCGATGGAGCGAATGAGCCGATTGTGCTTCTGTATCCTGTGGTTTAATGGTCTGATTCCGAGTCGTTCGACCGTCTGTATTGACCATCGGGCCTTTGCCCGAAGCCTCAATAAACTGTCTATCGACAGCTTCTGTATCCTGTGGTTTAATGTTCTGATGATTCCGTGTCATTCGACCGTTAGTATTGACCATCGGGCCTTAGTTCAAAGTGTTAATAAACTGTCTATCGACAGCTTCTGTATCCTGTGGTTTAACGCCGTGTCATTCGACCGTCAGTATTAACCATCGGGCCTTCGACCGAAGCCTCAATAAACTGTCTATCGACAGCTTCGATCGCTTTGCGTTCATTAACGGTCTTGTTACCTGCTAAAAGACACCCAGGGAAATGAGGAAGGAAGACTTCCTTCCTCACAACGTCATGCAAGTCTGCAGGTGATATTTGGACGCTGGAGAGACACTGCCTGTGCAGGGGGACACATCACAAAGTTGATAACAACTGACTGGGCAGGGACACTCACAGCTGAAGTGAGGATCTCTGTACACGCCAGTGTTGCCTGCTCATAGTGTTTCAAAGAACGGGCCGATGTTGGAGACAGTCAGCTGAGTCTCTTTGTGGCGCTGTCTGTTCAGTCTGCGTACGGGCCAGACTCCTTCTGATTTCCGGAGCGCTCAGTGTGGATTCCGCCCGTTCTCCTAGTGACGGCAGTATTTCCGCTAGTTTCCAGTTGCTCCGTTTCCTCTCCGTCACCGAGTGCAACGGCTTTTAGGCCACTCGACCGGTGAGTATTTACACCGGAGGGTGGGATTCGTTGTCGAAAGTGGCGTAGCGGTGAAGACAGCCGGAATATAGCGAAAGACAACAACAACAAAAAAAAAAATAAAAGGTAGGTTGAGTTTAATATTTGATAGAAGGGTTACGTGGTGGACTGTGGGTACGGGGGGGGGATGTTTCCGAGCTGCGTCTCTCTCGGGATCTAAACCAATTTTATTTTCGCATGTGCCACGATCTTCGGTGACCGCCAGTTCTGTAACGTCAAGACAGAAAGAAATCAGCGACCGCCTCTGAGAGGCATTAGATATTGCGTTTGTTAATCATTTGAGTAATTGACGTGAGAGGATATTTCGCTGCGCTGATGAATTGCTCTCTGAACTTTGTCTGCGTCACCCCATAAATAAACGAGTTTGTGCAGCAACTTAATAACATCAGTATGTAACTGGAGTGTTCAACTATGTATTCCGTAACGTTGTAATTAAATGGGTCCAATACGGCGATGGTGTTATAAAGGAACTCGGCAACACTCACCGACCACAGGATGATGAAGCTGCCGGAGATGGTGAGAAGTAAGATCACAGACCTCCTCCTGCTCTCCATCTCCGGATCACTGCGGTTATCTCACTTGGTATGGCCCCTCAGGCCCTTGCGGACGCGACTCGTCACTAGGATGTGTCTGACTGTCAGAGCGTTGAACAGGAGTATTAACACGAACGGGAGTAATGGCGTTAGGACGGTGGAAAACATTCTATATCCCACCCACCCGGGATCCGCAAAGTAGGCCGGCTTTCGAATACAGTCCCAGGGTATATTGTCAATCACGTTAACAGGACGAAATATAAAGAAGATGGGCACATTTTTAAAAAAGAACAAAACACCACTTGTTATCAGAATCACAGCCGCAGTTTTCCCGGTGCAATACTCAGCTTTCAGCTTCTGCCTGCAGATGGCGACAAACCGATCAAACGTGAAAGTGACGGTGAACCAGACAGAGCAGTCTGTGGCAGCCAAACCTACGGCGTAGATCACACTGCATACGGGGGTGATGTCCAGGAAAGTCTCGGGGAAGTAATAATAACTGACCCGCCACAATATGACCTGAAAGGCGATGGTTAGTAGATCCGCCGTTGCCATGGCCACCAGGTAGCGAGTGGTGCAGGTGGAGATGCCGCACTTTCCCCGGGACAGGATCACAATCGCCACTAAATTCACTGGGGGAACAGCAAAAATAATGAGTAAATTACTGTCTCGCCACTCCATGTGCTAGATTAGTTGGAAATTGAGAAGAATACTCGGTACTGGAATAGGAACTTTGTTTTGGAATCGTTAACTGATCACCAAGGGTGCTTTGTAGAAATCAATATCATTCTCCCATCATCACCTTTTCTACTGACGGTTGGATACCTCGGCCGCATTCTCAGCGGTAGTGATCGCCTCCTTCCCGTTAGCTATGTTCTGCCATTCTTGGCATATCGAGAATCCCGGTCCTTCATTCTCATTCCATTTAAGAATTTCAGATAAATTTAGTTTTCTAGTTCGATTGTCTTCGCTTCCCCCTGAGTTCCCGTTGCACACGGGGCCTCGGCTGGCTCGCTTCTTTTAAATTCTGCAAGTAATATTTGTTGGGGTTCCTACACCAATTCTTTTCTGATCGGTGTCAGTATGTCGGATCAGAAAGTTCCAATTTTCGCTTTTAAATATTGTGTCTGACCGGATGAACATTTCAGATATTTTGCTTGTTAGTGCTTAAAATATCCAATTTCTAAAGCATAGACTATATAGTTACTTCGAATCATCTTCCTGTCTTAGATGTCGCTCCAAATCACTGCAGTGTTTTTCTGAATGCGAAGCTTATTGTTCCAGAGCCCCTGACGGAAATCGCTGTATTGGCTCCTAACTCCAATCGCTTCACGGAACAGTTCATGGAAACAATCCCTGGTGCACTAAAATCGCGCATAGACCCTGAATTAAATGTTGGAAACTCCCGATAGTTTGGAGTCTAAGTCATAAGTGCTGTCTACCTCTCTCCCCTGAATCTCACTGGCGAGCCGCTTCCCGCGTTTCCTTCACACTTACAGCGATTTCATAAAGCACAGAGCAATGTCTTTACATTTGAATTTAAAGCAGGTTGCACTATTGATATGGAATAATACCAGGTAGCGCATAAAGCTACCGAGCGCGCTGGATTAGGGGGTTTACATTGACAGCGGCATGACAACGCTGTCGGTAAATTAACGAGTCCAAAAAGTGTACACACAGAACTGCAAAAGTTAATTCGCCTATGTTCTCACCAGGAACACCAATAACGGCAATGATCATGTGACATATCTTCCTCACAAGGTAAAATGTTTCAAGCATGCTGTGTGAGATTCAGCCTGTCTTCCAGCTGCCCGGGATCTCGCTGAAGAAACTCTGAGCTGATGAATCTCCACGGTCGTTCATTTATACTCGCTCCAGCACACTGAATATTCAATACTACACAAGGCTGACGTGTCTCCAACAGCTGGGATAAAAATAAAAATAATGTAATTCAAGTGAAATCCCAATTGCGATGATGTAGGAATAGCTTGACACGAAATTGCAAAATCTCAATGACGACACGACCTAACGGAGAAGTCAGTGAATATAGTTGTGAAACCCTCTCAGGCTGAACTCTCGGTTTCATAATTGCTGTTGTGGAAGCAGCTAACCCTTTTCTCTCCAGCTCTGAGGAGCGTCTCGGCCCGAAGCATCGACTATTTAGTTATTCATTTCCATATATGCTACCTGGTCTGCGGAGCTCCTCATGCGACTTGTACGTGTCAAAACATTTTTCAGAGGAATGTTCAGGTAGCAATGCATCACCTGAGGCTTAATAGAAGTTGAGTAATGCAGCAAGCATTGATCCGAAAGATAAGAGTAATTCAAAAATGGAAAGTTTTAAAAAGAAGAAATTTTTTTTTTTAATGGCGGAGTCAAAGTTCGGAACTTAATCGGTAGAAATGCTGTGGATGGACATGAAGCAAGTAGTCCTTGCAAGGAAACCTAGCAACACCCCACAGCTGAAGCCACTTTGTAAGGAGATATCAGTTAAATTTCCTCCAGGTCAATTTTTTGGAATGAGCAATTGCTGCCGGGAACGTTTGTTGGAAGGTACTGCTGTGCAAGGGGGTCACACGTGTTACTGAAAGCAAAGGTTCACATGATTTCCCAACAAATGCATTAATATTGGATCATTTGCCTCAATAAATAATTGTATAAGTCTAATGCCTTTTTGTGTTATTTATTTAATTGGGTTCTCTTTATCTAGTTAGGGACCTGTGTGAAGATCTGATCACATTTTCGGCCATATTTATGTAGAAAGAGAGAAAGTTCTACAGGGTTCACAAGCCACTGTACTTAGGCATATTAACTTATTTGACATTTTGAATCACACTTTCACTATAAAGATAATACGACATTGTATATTCGTATTTCGTGACGTGCTACCTCTCTGTACCTGTGTATTGAATGATCTGAGTTGAATAGCACATAAGAAGGGCGCTCGCTGTGTCTGTATAATTGTTGAATTAATAAGGTAGTGGGTCGTTGGTTATGGGTAGTGTCACGTGACAGACCAACTTTTTTTTTGGAGGGAGGTGTTACATACCCCGTGGGTAATGTCACGTACCCCGTGACGGGTTAAAGAACCAGAAGAAATAGAAAACACTTTGGAGTCCAGTATTGCTATTAACTAATACTATTTATTAGTAACTACGCAATACAGTAATTTAAATGCAGGTATATCAAACAGATTAGCAATGAATGTGTGTGTGTGTGTTTGTTGTGTGTGTGTGTGTGTGTGTGTTTGTTGTGTGTGTGTGTGTATGTGTGTGTGTGTGTGTGTGGAAATATATGAAAACCAAGCTTCTTCAGCTCTTGGGGTAAACAAGTAGTCTTAAGATGATGAGTAAAGTTCAGTTCAGTTCCTGGTATTGTGCTGAGTACTGCTGGAGAGAAAGAGAGGGAGAGATTTGAATCTTCAGGTGAGCTGATGCCGTCGATCTTCCCGTTGTCCTCCGAAATTCTTTAGAAGTCAACGACCGTGACCACAACAAAGGGGACCGTTCTTCTGTGGTTAAATTGTCAACCCAGGTGAGGATTGGACACACGAATAACTGCCCACCGGTCACACCCTTTCCATACTGCAAGAACAACTGATCGATCCGCCTGATCCATCCTCCAAAACTCTCCCTTTCTGTGGGCACAACAAAGTTCATTCAGTGTCCAAAACCATGTGCCCGTAGGTCTATCATCTGACCATCTATTTATCTCACTGCGCTGAATACCAACTGTCTCTCAAACAGCTCCTCTCTTCCCTCTCCGTAAGAACGTACAAGCAGGCAATGTCCTTGTAGAAAGTATAAGTAAACTGTGAGCGGTCTTCGTCCGTCTCTCTCTCTCTCTCTCTCTCTCTTTCCCTTTCTTTCTCTGTCTTTTTAACAAGGTGTCTGGTGTATGGCACCTCATTCTCTCTCTTTTCAAAAGCACAGTTGATAGGGGTAACTCAGGACCCCGTCACAGAAAAAATGTATAAATTTGTCAGATGGTCATCGAAGGGCTGATAAGGGGTGGTGATACGTGGTGATTAAGTCCCATGGGTGAGTAGGGCTGGGATATTCTCAAAGAGTGATGGGGTTCTCAAGAGTGCTGATGTAGAGACGGACAAAGAAATGGAAGTTCAAACATCAGTGAAAATAGGCATACGGTTTGATAATGTGGTGTTCAGTACATTCCGAAAACCTGCCTTCAGTGACGATAGCAATCATAATATATAATATTGGTCTGATTAGAACATTAATGTTTCTTCAGTGAAGGGTGTGATAGCAGGGGAGCCGATGCAGAGGGATTTCGCCAGGAAGCTGCAGAAAGCGGAACATTTCAGATATTCAGGGATCAGACTCTTCTTAAAACGGAGGAGGAACAGGTGTTTCATAGAGAATTATTAGCGACATTCATGTGTTCAGTAGTAGTAAACATTCTCTATATCAGATGCATCGAATATGAAGGGAATAGGTTCAGCGGAAGTGGAAGTTTATGCTAAGTTAGCGTAAGTTGTTGACTTTCCTGATTTCATTCTGATGTGAGGAAATGACACAGCAACTTCAATGTATCTGTACCGACCTAGGCTACTGTACTTACAGTGGTCACAGTGATGTCTCCCCTACACAAGAAAAAAAAAGAGAGCGGCTGTGTGTACTTGGTCTGTTCCCTGTTTATTTGCACTATATTAATTAATCCACTGATACACAAACGTTTTGTCTCTGTCTCCAACTCTCTCCACTGCCATCACGAGGCAGCACTTACATTCCAGGATCGGCAGCTCATCTTCCAAATGGACACATTGCGACGATCGGGAATGCGCTGTACTTTGTTTTCTTCCGCTGGCAGAACTCCCCTCTGATTGTTTCTATGGTGATGTCCAGGTCCCCCTCTTGCCCCGGCAAGATAAAATCCTAAAGAACCGCTCCGTGTTCTAATTAATTGCTCACCGCCCTGCAATCTTCATGTTGGAACTTGGCACATTTACACTCTTGACCCATTTCCAAAGGTGAGTGTTAACTAGTTTTGCTTACTACGGGGACTTTTCCAATGGATAAGTTCTACCAGTCTATGTTTCTGTTTCAGACCTTGAAACAACATCTGTTTCGCGATTCACGCTGGAAAAGATAATGGGTCATAATTTGCCAAATGTCTATGGTCAGAGCAAGCCGATCTATGGCAGCGAGTAATGTGGAGACATTGCTTGACGGGGTGTAGTGGCAGGTGAATGACATCTAAAACTGTGCGAGATTTCCTCCAGGATGAAATGCACATTGTGAAAAGCGGCAGAGAAATCACCTATGTGTACACCGACTGCGTGTTCCTTACACTCCACGAACAGTCATAGAATAGGGAAGGGAATAACCGGGAAAATAGTTTTACACAGACAAGGCGTCCCTCTTGATCCTGACGAAATCTTCGTGTTTCCGACCTGGGGTCATCATCTTCTGCGACGGTTGCTATTCTCAGAGTTGTTGCTACTGGTACTCCTGAAACAAATATTTGTATTCATTTCCTTATCAGGTAAATCTGTTAAGATTAATTTTCGTTGACTCTATCTGTAGGGCTTTCCCCCCACGCTTGTGATCCAAGTAATTAATTTTTCTCCTGTCAATCTGTTTTAAACGAGACCAACTAGGTTAGCCAAACACTTGGCTCAGACCACCAGGTCACATGCTGTTCCTTCGGCTAGTTTGTTTCTTATTTTTTTCTTCTCATCTGAAAATAGTCTCTGGTTTAGCAGATCAGAAGCAATGAGAAAACTATAAGGATAATATGACTAAATAAAACTCAATGTGTCCACCTGTAATAGCTCTGATTAAGTCTTCACTGAGTGACAATAAATATTTGTTTTTTTTCCCCCCATTGCCTAGTTCCACTGCCTTTGCCTCGCTCCTGCTTACTGATCTGCAGATTACAGTTCTTTCTGGAGAACGCATCTGTCTGTATGTCTATTCATCCATCTATTTACAGTATCTATATCTATCTATCTATCTATCTATCTATCTGTCCGTCTGTCTATCTGCCTGTATCTCCCTCTTCTTGTTCCCTGCCCGATTGCTCCTCTCTCGAACTGTCTAACCGTATTTTGTTCATCTGTTGCTGCACCAGAAATTGCAGCCATGATCGCAAGGAGATGGACATTGATTGACTGTTATGGAGATGGAAATGCCTCTTTTCTCAATCTTACTGGATCGATGTCCACAAGATGGAAATGTTGTGCTGTGGGAATAACGTCAGTTCACCAGTCCATTGCCGCTTCAAGGCATTTACAAAGTCGGACTGAATTTCATGATCCATTAGTCAGCGATTCGGCAGTGTGCAATCTCTCACTTGGTGTCCCAGGTGTAACTGTATTGATGATATATGGTTTGGTGGATATAGAGTGGCAAAAGTAAGTGAAGGTTCATGCCAACTGGCTGAGAAAATGAAGCACAGTGATGGACAATCAACTCAGATGAAAATATAAGTTCTCAGCTCCAATGTGTTGGCTGGACATACAACGGAATAACGTAAACAGAATGATTCAAGGGAAGATGAAGATTAACACCAAGAACACTGCAGTCCATTTACAGGGAAGAGCTCCACTGTGGTTGTCCCAACTGATCAGCGACTAGCATTCGGGTTCCGGCACTCCAGTTCCCCGCAGTGTGGGTAGATGCCGCTGTCCGTTCTCTAATCGCTTCCATCACCAGAACAGGAAGAAACCGTCGCGCACACCCTTGTCTCCCGATGCTCCTTTGGTCTCAGTATCCGAAAATGACGAGGAGGCTGTCCTCAAGCAAGTGAATACAAGATAAGCATCCGTTTCGGACGAAGCCCTTGGCCGAGTACTGATGACCTTTTTCCGAAAAAAGGTCTGGCTGTTGCATTTACGGAAATCTTCAACCTCTCTCTGCGCATTGTGTGGTACCCAACTGCTTTAAGCAGGCTTTAATTATACCAGTGCCGAAGAAGAGCACGGTAACGTGTCAAAATATTATCGTCCAGTAGCACTTACTTCCACAATAAAAGAATTTTGAGAGACTGGTGTTGAAACATGTCAGCTCTTGTTTGAATGACTATGTATCCGCTCCAGTTCGTCTGCCGCAGCAACAGGTTTACAGCAGATGCCATCTCCTTCTCTCTTCATGCAACCCTGGAACATCTGGACACCAAAGAGGCTTACATCATGATGCCGTTTACCGAATGCAGCTCGGAATTTAACACTATTATCCTCTTCTCAACGATCAGTAACACCAGGATCAGGGCCTCAATACCCACTTGTGCAAATCGATCATAAATGTCCTCACTTATATAACATAGTCAGCACGGATTTGCAAAATCATCACCTCCACGATCTCCATCAGCACAGCAGCGGCAATGTGTAATTAGCCCCCTTCTTTTCTCGCTTTACAATTATGACTGTGTGGCTAAGCACAGTTCCAACACCATATTCAAGTTTGCCGATGACACCACCGGCGTGATCTGTATCAAATTGAGAGATGAATCACCAGACAGAAGGAGATTGAAATCCTGGCTGAGTGGTGCCATCAACCTCTCACTCAGTAACAATAAGACCAAGGAACTGTGTCTCCAAGTTCAGATGTGGCCCAAATGCCGAGCAAGAGACACTTAGACAGATAGACAGGCAGACAGAGGACAGGAAGACAGGCTGAGCACTCAGTGCTTAATCGTAAGAGTTCCAGCGTTAGTAGTACAGTTTGTTATTTCGCCCTTCGGTTGCGTTTGGTCGTCTTATTTATCTGGATTGCGAGTCTGAGTTCATTCTCCACCTTACTCTGCATTTCGCGCCACCACCATCCATAGTTTTTTCGCTACATCCACAAGATTATCAGGCTTGCATATGTTACCCAATCACAAGATCCTTGTGACGTTCATCCTGCAAATGAAACAACACTTGATCAGGAAGTGAAGGACTTTTGAATGGAATTCGACCGACAAGCTGATTTGTGGACGACAACGAGCGAACTTTGACTGATCCCCCGCATATCTTTTGAATTTTGGAGGAAAGTGCAACGCAATTGGGTAACACAGACTGTGGCACGTCGAACATGATACATGGGGAAAGACAGAGATCATTATCTAATATGACCATTGAAACTATGTGGTCGCATTTTTAACGCCGCGACACCTCGTCTCCATTTGCAATTGCATTATTTTTTTCTCGTTAATACTCGCGCATACTCACAAACACACTCTCTCTCTCTCTCTCTCTCTCTCTCTCACACACACACACACACACACACACACACACACACACACACACACAGGCACACAAATACATGGTAGGTGAAATGGAATCGATTTCTGCTTTAATTGTTGTACTTGAAGATGTTTTGCTTATTTAACTGCAATTTCGCGCATCAAATCAATGTTTTTGTTTAAAGAATCTAAATGTAATGAGAACGTGCTTCACTGCCAGACAGGTACCTCCATGGATTCCGTTTTCTACTACGACACAGGTCCATGGAGAGTCCCGCGTCTAAAACAATATAAGTTACTGCGACCTCCTAGTTAGTCACTTCGTCTAACGTGACCGGAAAATGTATTTATTATCATCTCGTTTCAATTACCAAGTTCATTTTTAACGAGAACGTGCTTTTGTAGAGTGTATTGTTAAGCAAAGCGATATCAAGCAATCGTCCTTCGTAAACATTCTTCCACTTACTGACCTTACTAAAACTACTAACGTAATTTTCTTCATCACTGAGATAGTTTGAACAACAAATCATTTGATATGTGCAGATGGCTGTGAATAGTAATTATTATGGAAACTTGCATATAGACATATGACCGATGTATGGGTTGATTGTCATCTCCAGCTTCCAGGCAACGAATGCGCTGATAAAGAGTTCATTTTGTGAGGGAAAGGTTTGTACGATAGAGAATGGAGAACATCACCGCACTTCATAGGGAGGATATCGTTCTGGAGTGAGCAACCAATTGGTCTTCTCGGAGAAATTTAAACCAGAATGGTCACTTTGAAGTAGATGTGTAAATTTATTATCAAAGCAGCTATATGTCACCGTATACAGTGAAACCCCGATTTTGCACGCCCCGATTTAACGCGAATTCGGATATAACACGATGTGTCATTGGACTCCATGTCCATCCATGTCCATGTCAATCCACACTCCCCCTTCTCCATCCTTGTATCCCTTTTGCCAATCAACTTCCCGGCTCTTGGCTTCTTCCCTCACCCTCCTGTCTTCTATCATTTTCGGTCTGTCCCTCCCCTCCCCAACTTTCAAATCCCTTACTATCTCTTTTTTCCGTTACTCCTGACGAAGGGTCTCGACCAGATGCTGCCTGGCCTGCTGCGTTCGACCAGCAGTTTGTGTGAGTCACTGGACCTTTTTCTAGCAGAAACAAACTGCTAGAAAAAGAAAACCTTTTTCTGTGAAAGATAAGCTTCACGCACTTGACGCGATCAAGACTGAAAGTCATACTCAAGATGCACGAGGCCTGAACCAACACTCCGTGGCTGGAAATCTCACGAAGAAAAGTTACGAGCGTCGCTTTGCAAAGTTGAAGAAGAAGCAGGTCTAAAAGCCAAACGCCAAACGATCGCGTTATAACGGGGTTTCACTGTACGTACAAGACTGAGATTCATTTTCTGAATTTCATAAACAATGAACCCAGTAAACATAAACAATGTCTAGACGTCGACATGGAAGCGTCGAAATTCTGGCTCTGAGATGTAGATGTAGATGTAGAATATTATTGAAAATACATAACAAAATACCAAAAAAATTCAAGGTAAATGCCGGAAATTCCAAAAGAAACTAGAAACAGTTGAACACACTCCATGAGCCTGGAGCAGTTTAACTCAATCTGATGACATACACAGGCAAAATCAAATTAAAAACATCATTCACCAAAATGCTGGTTTAAAATATAAACTCATTAAAAGACACCATACCTTACTATAAACACAATCTGTTCCACTTTTAGTGTCAGAGTCCTACTCATTATACCACGACGGATCATAGAGAGCAGAATCCATAATAATCGTCCAGATGTAATATTACTGCATAAACACGCAGGAACAACGTACTTAACAGATATAGCCATTCTAAAAACATATAACATTCAGAAATCAATGTGAAAAACACCGGAGACATGTCGAATTAAAAGGAGAAATTGAAAGACTATGGGCAAGAACAGGACAAATTCTGTCCCAATAGAAATACCCACAAGTGGTTTCACACCAAAAGACCCTGCACGCTAGCACTAAACAATTAGGGCTACACAACAATATCTGTGTAGGTATTCAGAAAGCTACTAAACTAACCAACACTAGAATAGTCCGGAGGTTCCTAGCATTTGAGAAACGAGTGTGCTTGGCTATGCCCATGTACCACAGGTTCTGAACTTTGAAAACATAAGAATAAATAATAAATAAGCAATACATATGAAGAAAAGCAGATACAGAGTTCTTGAAAGTCAGTCCACAGCCTCTGGGAACAGTTCGGAGATGGGGTGAGGGAAGTTGGCTGAAATAATCCCCACTTGTTCAAGGGCCTAATGGTTGAGGGGTAAGAACCTGCTGCAGGAGGCTCTGAAGCTCCTATACCTTTTTCCATACAGAGGCAGCAGGAAGAGAGAAAGGCCTTGATGGTGTGGGTCACTGATGGTAGATGCTGCTTTCCTGCGACAGTGCTCCGTGCGGATGTGCTCAATGGTCAGGAAGGGCTTCTCCTAGGCACCGGTATAATTAAAGCCTGCTTGAAGCAGGTATGTTCCTCAGACTGCCTATGCGAGAGATTAAAGATATCGATGAAAAGTCCAGACAGTTGCTCAACACACGCCATTCGTACTCGCCCAGGTACTCAATCTGGGCCGGATGCTTACCGTTGGTTCACCTTCCTGAATGATTCTGTCATATCAGCAGTGACAGGTTCATCGGGGGCTGTGAGTGTTCTTGAAGGTTCCTGCATGTCTTGACGGCCAGAGGGCATGTCTAGAAGGCATTAGGATCATCTGGAAGCAATGCCTTGTTTTCATCTATGTCGCTTGGCTTCACTTTGTAGGAAGTGATTGCACTCAAGCCCTGCCATACTGCCGAGCATCTGTCAGTGATTCAGGTTTGGCCGCAGCAGCTTGCGGATCTTATGGTTCTGACTGGGGAAGAATATGAATGACTTGGTGGGGACACACTCGTCTACGACTGTTTTTATAAAGTCCGTGACAACCACGGTGATGATCATTCCGATCCTTTGATGACGCCTTAAACACGGCCAAGTTCACCGACTCGAACCAATCCTACAGCTGTTCGTGTACCGCCCGGGACCACGCTTCTGTTGTCTAATCACCGGAGCCTTTCTGATTTCCTTATTCCTGAACGCAGGGAGGAGATGTACAGCCAAGTGATCAGATTTCCCGAAGTGTGGTCCAGGAACAGTTGGTATCGCTAATCGTGGTATAGCAATACCTGGATCTGTTGTGACCCTTGGAGTTGCAGCTTACATTTTGGAGATAATTGGCAGGATAATTTATTCAAACAAGTCTGATTAAAGTCGGCGACAATAATTTTAAAGACTGATTGAAGCGAACGAATGATTTGAAAGGTTCGTGCTCCGCTGCTTCTTGTTTGCTGATGATATCATTCAATACCTCGAGTGCTTGCCTGAGGCAGACATTTGTCCGCATGTAAACTGGAACAGCAAGAAGAACTCTCTTGGTAATTGGTCATCAAATGTATCAGCTTTGGGAAACACGAGTGCGACAAGACAGCTGCGTCTTAGCAACTCAAAGAGTTTGGACTGAACCACAAACCCTGACCTTTGTTCTTCTCCGAATCAGCAGTCCATTCCATACTGTGTATCGAGAAACCTTCAGTCTTACCGACGGAAACGGCGGGTCTTGAGTAAGCCGTGTCTTCGTTAAGCGGGAAATGCAGCAAATTCTCATTTCTCTCCGACACAACGATCTATCTATAAGGTAGTTAATCGTGTTCGTCGGTCAGTACATTTGCTGAGAAGATGCAGGTTAGAGGAGCTTCATTCCTTTGCTTTTCTTCCTGGGTTACAGTCATAACCCCCCAGCCCCCCTTAGGCTTATGGCGACGTACCTTGGATAGCTTAAAGGTGTGGTACCTGCAAGGCTCACAGTTAAACGAACCAAATCATTCAGAAAATCGTGAAATCGCTAGTTCATTAAGATGGTTGAAAAGTACAGTGTGTTAACTGAAGGGAATTTGCGGCTGCCGTCTGTCGTGAGATTGGTTCAGATGTGTACTTACAAGTTCTGTCAGATGCCGCAACACGTCTCTGTGTTCCACCTGCACCATCTCACACAAAAGATGGTTTTCTAGTCGAACAAGGGGTTTTTAGAGGAGAAGCTGTAGAACTGAACATACCTGAATGACTTTATCCTTTCTGTTATTGGAGTAGATGACAACGTTGTCGATGTAGATGGAATCATAGCTGCGCAGCATATCGCGGAGTGAATCATTAATGAAGGCGTGGAAAAAGGCTAGAATGTTGGAAAGTCGGAAGTGCATCACCTTGTGCCCAGTGGATGTTATGAACGCTGTGTTCCATATTCACCAGCCCCCAGCAGCACCACCCCCCACCAACTCCACCCCTATACACCGCCCTTCACACCACCACCTGGGGGATGTTGATCGGATTTCTGCAGATTTGGACCACACGGTGTGTGTGAATTTGCTGTCCATGGGGGCATAGGTTTGTGTATCGTTACGGTGATCCTGGTGAGTCCACCGTTGTCACTGCAGAGACGAAGATACTGCACCGTTCGGACAATCGGCTGGGCAGATGAAGCCGCGCTTTACCGCTTCGGCCATGCCATCATCGATAGTTTCAGTCAGCGAAGGTGTGAGGGAGAACAGAGTGCCGCGGGAATGGGAGATGTCCAGAAGGAGGTCATGTCTGTGAGGTGACAGGGCGTTTGCTTCTCTGTTACCGAAAGCAATGGCTAAGTTGTGATAGTCCTGTGCAGGATTGGTGACGGCCAGGGTCCACTCCGTTTCCACGGATTTATTGGGTGGAGTCAACTGATGTTGCAGGCCGGGATTCCGGCAGGTGGGTCTCCAACTCCACGGGCAAAGTGAGGGTCTTGAGTGGGGATCCAAGAGTAACACAAGGTGAAAGGAGTGTTGGGTGAGGAATTGAATGAATCGTGGTGAACAAGCTGTGTGGGCGCCCGGGCTGTCTCAGATCCCAAGGACGGTTCGTCAATGGCCGCGATGTCGATGGCGTGAGGGACAGATTCGGTTGGGCGTCCAATCTGCACACACACAGTCCGATCCAGAAAGTAATCTGCTGCACCGGTATCCAGCAGAGACTTCTTCGCCTGTAGAGCCGACGGACTGTGGGCAAGGACAGAAGGAGTGAGACGGGCTCTGGTAATGGAATGAGGAACTGGGAAGAGCCGAGTCGGTTGATATTTGATGCGGTGGTGGTCGGCTCCACAATATTAGCTACGCAGGTTTTTGTTTCCTCCACCAACGCTCGGACTCTTGGGGGTGTTAAAGAATCTCTCCCTAACAACGTGGGTCCTGGAGCCATTGGTGATGAGGCTTGCTCCGTAAGATCGCTGTCAATACGGAGAGTCCGATTGATGAGGTTTCGCAGTTCATTGGGCAGCTCCCAGGCAAACAGATCATATTTCAATTGCTCCGAGAGGCTGTGATGGGAATGGACAAGCGGCTCTTCCGCCATTCTACCCGAACCTCGGGGCGAGGCTCCTGGACTGCACGGCACAATCCATGTCGCAGGTGAGGTATCAGATCTGCTTCCTCCTCTGCACATCTCGGAAGTTTCGAAGACGCAGCGCATGTCAGCGGTGAAATTCTCATATGTATTGCAAATGCTGTCTTCATAAGCGGTAGCCCAGGTCAGAGCTCGTGCATCCAAGAGGTGGACAAGGAAGACGACCTTGACACGGCGTATTGAATATGGAGAAATGGGAGCTCGAAGTGTAAGCCGCTCTGGGACGGGAAATTGCAGCATCGGGTTAGAGATCCGTCAAAGCTTTTGGGCAGCAGAATCCTCGGTTCAGAGGATGAACGCTGACGAACGCGGAGCTGATACATCGAGCGGAGACTTCGCTGAGAGCGGTGGACTGTAGTTATCGGTTTCCTGTTGCTTCTGATCGTGTGTTCACGTCGGCGGACGATTTCTTTTAGGCAACGATACTTTTAGGTCAATCGATGTTTCTCTCATCCTGTCAGGAAATGAAGAGAAGTTTTGGCGTAAAGCAGAACAGCGGAGAGGATTCAGCACTGATCGATAAGATTAATCAGAAACCGCATCATAACGAGCCACAAAGGGCCACGAAGCAAGGGAGAACAGAAACTAAGTACAACATGCAACAGGGTCATCTTTAGGCAGGGAGGGTGAAAGCTCGGAGCAACTGATTCAAGCCGGCTGGTTGGATGAGTGAACAGGGACTGTGGATGAGAATTGGGGTTATATGGACACTGCTATCTGAACAGCTCCATTTTCCTGGCGACACACCTCTGCATCAGCTCCACTGCAATCACATCCTTGACCGACGGGGAGCAGAAAATTACCATATGCTAATCATGCAATAGTATATATTATATCCTACTGCACCATGACCTTTCCCGTCAGTGAACTCACATTATCAATCCGCATCACTACCGTCATTGATGTTTGAAATTCCATTACCTTGCCCGTCTCAGAAAGGCAGCGTCCAATATTACGGACCTCCTACACTCAGGGCGTACCCTTTTCTCACCGTTACCATTAGGGAGAAGGTACAGGAGCCTGAAGGCACACATTCGTCGATTCAGCAACAGCTTTTCCCCCTCTGCCATCCGATTCCTAAATGGACAATCTTTGGACAACACCTCAGTGTTTTTAATATACAGTATTTCTGTTTTTGCACGTTGTTTAGGATCTATTCAATATACGCAACTGATTTACCTGTTTATTTACTTTTTTTTGTTATTATTTGTTTTTTTCTCTCTGCTATATTATGTATTACATTGAACAGCTGCTGCTAAGTTAACAAATTTCACGTCACCTGCCGGTGATAATAAACCCGATTCTGATTCTCATTCTGATTCTGATTCTGAATCAGCACTCACGAGAACCCCGTCACTCTCTGTGAATATCCTAGCACTACTCTCCCATGGACGATAATCACCACATACCTCAATATTGATCCCGATCTGTCGTTCAGTATCCATCTAATGAAATTTGTCCCATAGCCCACAGTCCATTGATTTATTACTGCAACGAGTATCTACTCACAGTGGAAGTCTTTTCTTGTGTGCCACTCAGTTCAGACCATTTAATAAATAAGTACTTCGTCAGAAACAAGCCACAGAATATAGAATACTGTGTAGTATTCCCAATGGAAGTGCTGGTCGGTTTCGTCAAATATGTAAATCCTTCTACCTACCTCAGTATCAACAACGCTACCGTCGTTTTTCATCTGCAAAACAATTGTCATTGTTGGTGCAAACGTAATGAATGCTGATGCTCTGCCGGTTTAAGCATTTTCGCCATTACGAGGGTCATGTGTGCGGTGATTGAATTACTTTGCTTCACACCGGCGCGGACATGTGACGGGTTGCACCAGAGCTGGAGGAACACAACCAGTCAGGAAATGAATAAGCAGTTGAGGTTGCTGGTGCGAACCTAGAACAAAGCTGGATAAAGAAAAAAAAGGAGGAAGGTGCCAGAAAAAGAATGTTTGGGGAAGCGGGAGGAGGACAAGCCGGAAGGTGATAGGTGAAGTCAGGTGATTGGAGTAGCGTGAGGAAGTAAGGGGCTGGGAGGTAATTGGCGGAAAAGGCAAAGTGCGTGAGAAGAATAAATCTGACAGGAGAGGAGAGCGGACCATGGGAGAAAGCGAAGGAGGAGAGGCATCCGGGGGAGAGGAAAGACAGACGAGGAGGAGAGTAAGAGTACAGAGTGGAGAATTGCAGGAGAGGGAAGGGAGAGACGGAAATACTGGAAGATGGAGATATCCATGTCCATGCCATAAGACAGGAGGCTATTCTGACGGAATAAAACGTGTTACTCCTCCAATGAGAGATTGGTCATATCGTGGCAGAAGAGGAGGTTATAGACCTGTCAGCCCGGCAATGGGGATAGAAATGGAAACGGCTGGCTACTGGAATACTTTGTCGTTGAGCTGATGTGCGGACAGTCGGCCAGAGTGACGACTGTTCATATATTGCCACAGACGCTGCCTGACCTGTTAACTTCATCCAGTATTTTGTATGTGTTGCAATTCATTCGATGAACGGTTTGGTGGGTTGACTATCTTCGTAAGCCTGGATGCGATATTAGCTTGAGACCCTTCACTATATTGCACGGATGTGCAAACAACTTAATCTGTTTTATATAATTTTATTGTAAGATTTATCACCGAAACAATTCTCAGGGTGAAACAGAGCAGCCAATGACAATACAACATTGGTCTCTGATGTCTGTGTCCTTGGAGACAAGGAATGACACGGTCAACAATAACAATCATGAATCTGAGAGGTGAGTCTGAGCGTTTCTCGCGGTAACATTCACCGACTATGAATCGTCTTTGAGATTTTGCAATTCCTTGTCAAGCTATCCATACCTCATCACAATTGGGAATTTACTTGAATGACATCATGATTATTTTTATCCCAGCTGTTGGAAGACACGTCAGCCTTGTGTAGTATTGAATATTCAGTGTGCTGGAGCGAGTATAAATGAATGAGCGTGGAGATTCATCAGCTCAGAGTTTCTTCAGCGAGATCCCGGGCAGCTGGAAGACAGGCTGAATGTCACACAATATGCTTGAAACATTTTTCCGTGTGAGAAAGATATACTTCTTGATCATTGCCGTTATTGGTGTTCCAGGTAAGAGCAGAGGCGAACTAATATTTGCTGTCCTGTGTGCGCGGTCGTTGGACTCTTTCAGTTACCGACAGCGTTGTGATACCGGTGTATCAGTGAGTGCGATGCGGACATTGTAACGAACTCTGTGTTCAATCCGTGACCTCGGCTGAGAATAAACCGGCAGTTGAAACGGCTGTAGAGCGGAAGATAGAATAGGTAGATCCATTTTGCAGATTCATGACCGACATTTGTGATTTATCAATGCAAAGCCTCTGTCAAAGTAAACTCCGATAATCCAGCGCGCTCGGTATCTTTACGGGCTACATGGTGATACTCTGAATCAATAGCGTAACATGCTTCACATTCAGAGTAATCCTATTGCGCTGCGTTTTCAAAAACTTGCTTCAAGTTGGACGGGATCGCGGAAGCGGGTCGCCGGCGAGATTCAGCGGAGAGCGGTAGGCATCACTTGTGAGTTAGACTCCCAGCCATCGTCAAATTCCAAAATTCAAACAAGGGTCTGTTTGCGTTTTAGTGCACCAGAGTTTGTTTCCATGTCCTACGATACGTGTAGTGAAGAGGGAGTTAAGAGCCAACCCAGCAGAGTCTGTTGGAGTCGGACGGGATAAGGTAAATACGATACTCCGCTCTGGAACGATAAGCCTTGCGGCATTTACAATAATGCTGCAGTAATTCTGGAGCAACCCCTCAAAGAGCAAATATTTTTAAAAATATACATTGGCTTTCCTATGGAAACTGGATGGTTTAAGCACTAGCGTTCAAAATACATGAAAATCATTTCAAATCGGGAATTAGAACTTCCTGATTGCAATCGACCGCAGTCAAGCGTAGTTGCAGAATTTTAAAGAAGCGAAGCAACAGAGGTCGCTGTACGCGGATGGCAAACGGGAGTTGGGGAGGAGGAGAAGACATGTGAACGGGAGACAGAGGTGGAGGGAACGGGGCTTCGCTGCATGGGGTGATTCCAGAATGTATGTGACAGCAACGCAGCAAACATCGTCGATCAGAAATTTCCGATGTATCCAAGCTTCATAGATGTCAAAAACTTGATGGTTGGAGATTTGTAATGATTTCTCCTAACTAAAGAATATTCCCCGATTCGTTGACAATGCCTCCTTCCCAAACCCTGCTCCTCTTCCTGGACCGAGTACTGTTACCATTCACCCAGCATGTAATTGTACGAGGCATCTACGAGTCCCACTTTACACCTGTGCATTTCTCTTGCGCTGAGACGCGTGTGGCGGCGGGATAGTAATTCGCTCATTATTTCTGCTGTTTCTCCAGTGAATTTAGTGGCGATTGTGATCCTGTCCCGGGAAAAGTGCGGCCTCTCCACCTGCACCACTCGCTACCTGGTGGCCATGGCAACGGCGGATCTACTGACCATCATCTTTCAGGTTATATTGGGGCGGGTCTTTAATTATTACTTGCCCGGGACGTTTCTGGACATCACCGCCGTATGCAGTGTGAACTATGTCCCCTTAAGGGCTGCCACAGACTGTTCTGTCTGGTTCACTGTCACCTTTACGTTTGATCGGTTTGCCGCCATCTGTTGCCAGAAGCTCAAAGCAAAATATTGCACCGGGAAACTGCGGCTGTAGCTTTGTCAACAACCGGCGTTCTTTTCTGTTTTAAAAATGTGCCCTACTTCTTTATGTATCGACCAATGAAAGTAATTGATAATATACCCTGGGGCTGCATTCGTAAATCGAGTTACTATACGGATCGCAGGTGGGTGGGATATAGCTGGCTTTCTACCGTTCTAGCGCCATTGCTCCCGTTCGTGTTAATACTGCTGTTCAACGCTCTGACAGTCAGACACATTTTGGTGACCAGTCGCGTCCGTAAGGGGCTGAGGGGTTAGAGCAAGGCGGAGAACCGCAGTGACCCGGAGATGGAGAGCAAGAGGAGGTCTGTGATCTGTCTCCTCACCATCTCCGGAAGCTTCATCATCCTGTGGTCAGTAAAAGTTGCCGAATTCCTTTATTACACCATTGCTGGATTGGATCAGAATAGTTACAACGATTCGAAATATATATTTCAACACACTGGATACATGCTGATGATATTAAGTTGCTGCACAAACACGTTTATTTATGGGGTAACTCAGTCCAGGTTCAGAGAGCAGTTCATCAGCACAGCGAAATATCCGCTCTCGTCAATTATTCAACTAATTAATAAACAACAGATCTAAGCTCGTAGTTCTTTTTTTCGTCTTGACACTACGGAACTGGCGGTCAGCGGAGAGAGCAGCTGCGAGAGTGGTTGAGAGCCCGATCGAAACCCAGATCCGGAACAGACACTTCGGCAACTGCAGCCTGCGACTTCCACCTCCTACCAATTATTAAACTCAAACTACCTTTTATTTGAATTTTTAACTATATTTCCGCTGCCGTTACCGCCACACGTCAATCGATAACAAATCCCGCTCTCCTCAACGGTTTGTCGTTGACGGTGAGGAAACGGAGCACCGAACGGAAATACTGCCGTCAAAGGAGACCGGGTGCCATTCACACTGAGCGCACCGAGGATCAGCTCGGGACTGCTCCGTGCTCGCAGTCAGTAGACAACACCGCGGTGAGATTTAACTGATTGCATCCGGCATCGGATCGGCACGTCCCTTAACACGCTACGAGCAGACAACGCTCACATTTACAGATATTTAAAGTTCATCATTCGTGCTTACCTGTATCCAATGAGTGAGTTTGTATCAATTTCCCGATGTGTGCACCTGCCCAGGGAATGCCTGCACTAGGTCCAATTATCATCTGCAAAAAGTCTATTTCTAAAGATGACTGGAATTACTTTGTGAGAAAAGCACGTTTCTTCCTCATTTCCCAGGGTGCCTGGCGGGGAGGGGTGGGTAACAAAAAAACGGTAATAACTTTTAATGACTTCTCAATTGGCAAAAGCTTTCCGATTATTCTAGTGGGGTTTAGTACTGGTGCGTTTTGGACTTTTACATAAATATTGCCGTCACTATTGTGCATTGATTTTGTAGATATTACTGTCGGTACAATGTATACGCTGTTCATACCATAGTATATCAACTTTCTCCTTTACGTCAGCATAGTTCTGCTGATTTCACTTCTGGATTTCGGAATGTTGTGTATGTTTGGAATGGATCCATTAAGGAAGTTGTGTTTTTTTTTTGTTTGTCTTGTGACATTCTATCAGGACGGTTATTATGAATATGAAATAATGGATCTGTCGTCATATCAATATACACCCGGGCTCTCAAACTGAATGAGGATTGCATTTATAGTATAGCATCCTTTATGAGTTTGTCTTTTAAAGCAAGACTTTGGTGAATGATGCTTGCCACTTGGTTCTGCCTGTGTAAGTAATCAGATTGAACTAAACTGTTGCAAGATCCTTTGATCTCTCACAGACTTCTTAATTCAATTCAGTTCAATTTAAGTCTAATTGTCATTTATCCGTATATTAATACTCATGAATACAGCCAAAAGAGACAGCTTTGCCACGGGGTCAAGGTGCGAGCACACGTTACCAACACTCACTCACAGTAAGCACACACAAGCTCATTATCACGTAATGAGAGTCCCAAACCCATATAGAATATCAGTAAAACACACAACGACGCAGGATAGATGCAGTTTAACATTGGACTCCCCAGTCCACCGATATCATCTGTAGACTGTCACCTAGACGACCGATTCCTACCAGGCGAATCCGTGGCTTTGAGGCCCAGTCCTCGCATTTACAAAACACAACGAGACAAATATATATGTGCATATTCCAGACCCAATATGATTGAGTTCAACTTGAAATTTCATAGTGGAAAGTAAAGTCTGATGTAGCAGTCTTTCAGTGGAGTAAGGGAAATTACAGTGGTATGAGAGAGGAGCTGGCCAAAGTAAACTGGAAGGAGCTGCTGGCAGGCATTTCAGCAGAGCAGCAATGGCGCGCAGAGAGCGAGAAAGACTAGGGAGAGGAGCCAATGAATCGGTGGGACGAGGGAGAGAAAGACTGGGGAGAAAGACCGATGAGTTGGTGAGACAAGGGAGAGAGAGACTGGGGCTATGGAGAGAGAAACTGAGGAATGGACAGATTCGGAGGCGAAAATGAGTCTGCAATGAGAGAGAGACCGACGCAGACATAGTGGGGGATATGAGAGAGCCTGGCAGCACAGACACGGGCGACAGAGAGACTTTGGAAAGAGTATGACGAACGGGGTGGAGATGCTAGTGGGAAAGGAGACTGAGAAAGAGAGCCGAAGGGAGAGACACGAGGAGAGAGATACTGGGAGTGGATACGTCACGGAGAGAGAGTGTAGGAGAGACGGAGTGGCCAGGTAGAGAGTACCTGGGAGCAGCGGGAGAGAGGGACTGGAGAGCGGGAGGGACTGAGGACGGAGAACGTCAGGAAGAAACTGACTGGGTGACTGGAGTGCTGAAGAGAGTGAGACCGGGGCTGGGTGTGGCGACGAGAGAGAGTATGTTGGGGAGTTGGGGGGGGCGGTGTGGGAGAGAGCATGAGGAGATTGAGAGGGACCTTAAATGCAGATAGTGGCCATGGTGAGCAAAGAGATTGGGGTGGGTAGAGATGTTAGGTGTGGAAGAAGTTTTGGCTTGAGAAGAGAGTTCGGAGTGGGGATGGAACTTGGGTTGAGGAGAGACCAGGATGAGGAGACAGACCGGGACAGGGAGAGAAGCAAGAGAGCTTGAAACCTGGGATGGAAATTGAGGGGAGGAAGAGACTGGAGTATAGAGAGTCTGGAGGACAGAGAGATGGGTGGGAATAGGTAGGGGTTGGGAATGAGTGAGAAAGAGACAGAATGAGCTGGAAAGAGAGAGTCAGTAGAAGTGACTGTGCGAAAAAGAGACTGGTGAGATGGCGAAGAAACTAGGGATGAGAGAAAGACGGATGGAGAGACACACTGGAGGTTATAGTCTGGGGCACAGAAGAACGATGAGGTAAATGGGAAGAGAAAGCGGGGTAGAGAGAAAGCGGGGGAGAGAGACAGTCGAGATAGGCAGAGGGAGAATATGATGCGAGAGAAACTGTGGGAGAGAGAGAAAGACAGGGAAGTGAGAAAGACTGGGTAGAGAGACACAGGGCAGAGAGACGAAAGTGAGAAAGACTGGGTAGAGGGAGACTGACGTAGAGAGAGTAGGGAGCGTTGGTCTGGTGGATAGAGAGACTAGGAGAGAGGGAGACCGGGTAGAGAGACAGGGCAGAGAGAGACACTAGCCAAGGAAGGTTGCGGGGATAGATAGAGTCGGATGACAGACATTGTGAGTTCCGGGAGATGCTGAGAGAGACAGAGAGAGGGAGGGAGGGAGAGAGAGAGAGAGAGAAAGAGAGAGAGAGTAGGCAGAGTGAGGTAGAATGTAAAGAGACAGTGGGGGACGTGAAATACTAGGAGATAAGACAGCGGGGAGAGAAACTGCGGAGAGAGAAATTTTGGGGAGACATAGACTGGGGAGAAAGAGTTTGGAGGAGAAAGACGACATAAGAGTGCCAGTGGCGTGAGGGACACAGAGATCCTGGGGTGAGAGAGCGAGAGAGAGAGACTGAGGGGTGAGAGAGAGAGAGAGAGAGAGACTGGGGGGTGAGAGAGAGAGAGAGAGAGAGAGAGAGGGAGGGAGAGAGAGAGAGAGAGAGTAGGCAGAGTGAGGTAGAATGTAGAGAGACAGTGGGGGACGTGAAATACTAGGAGATAAGACAGCGGGGAGAGAAACTGCGGAGAGAGAAATTTTGGGGAGACATAGACTGGGGAGAAAGAAATTGGAGGAGAAAGACGACATAAGAGTGCCAGTGGCGTGAGGGACACAGAGATCCTGGGGTGAGAGAGCGAGAGAGAGAGACTGAGGGGTGAGAGAGAGAGAGAGAGACTGGGGGGTGAGAGAGAGAGAGAGACTGAGGGGTCAGAGAGAGAGAGAGAGAGAGAGAGAGGGATAGAGGGAATGACTGCGGATTCAGACAAACTGGGCAGGAAGAGACTTGGGGAAAGAGAACGCGGAACGGGAGTCGAGGGGAGCGACATTGGGGAGCACAAGAGCCAGGGCAGAAGGCGTGAGAGAAAAACGAGGGACACAAAGGGTCGGGGAAGATAAGATGTGGAAGGAGAGAGAGAGCTGGAGGCGAAAGAGATGGAGGGCACTGCAGGAAGAAACGGGAGGGGGTGAACGTACAGAGAACAGCGAGAGAGAGAGAGGTGGAGACTCAACGAGGAGACTGGGAGAAAGAAGGAATTTGGGGGACAGAGGGTCCGGGATGCTGAGGAAAGTGAAAGTAGGGAGGGAGAGTGAGACGCAGAGAGAGACTGTGGATTGAGAGAAAGAGCAGGGGAGAGAGACGGTGGACTTGAACGGGGACAGAGATCGGGCTGAGGAGAGAGACCTGCAGGACAGATGGTTCGAAAGATCGGAGTGTGGAAGGAAATTGGGGTGGGAAAGGCACTGGAAGGAGAGAGATCAGATGTCAAAAGCGACGGATGGTGGGACGGTAGAGGCAGCCAGAGGAAAAGTGTGGGGGGAGAGGGAGAGAAGAAAGAGAGAGAGAGAGAGAGAGAGAGAGAGAGAGAGAGACGCGCGTAGGAAAGGCGGACTGGAGAGAGAGTGAGACGGGGAGAGAGAATATCGATAGAACACGAGAGGGAGGCCGGAGGGAGTGATTTGTCGGGGGTTGTTGAGACAGTTGGAGAGAGACCTCAGGTCTGGAGAGGGACGCAGGTGACTGACTGGGAGGTGATAGAGACTAGGAGAAAGCCTGGTGGAGATGAGGCGAGAGACTAGATGTTAGAAGGAGCCGGCAGAGCAAGAGACTGGAGGAGGGAGATAGAGAGACTGGGGGCTGAGTGAGAGACTGGGATGAGGGAAGATAGGACATTGTGAGTCAGAGAAAAGGCTTATGTACCGTGAGTCATTAGAGAGTTTTCATACCAGCACGTCCTTTTAGGATTTTACAGCTTCCATTGAAAAATCACTCTAAAACATCCATCCAGCCCTTTCCGCCTCGGTCTGACCACTCCCTCCCTGTCACATTGATCACACTCTCCACCCCTTTTCGCGATCTCCATCTTCGCGACCACCAACTCTTTCTCTCCTGAACACCCCCACCTGCATCCCGTCCTCCGACCTATCCTTCACTCTCCCCTCCTCTCCGGCCAACCGCAGAAATCGCCTTCCCTGCCCTCTGTGGCGCCCCTTGTCCTTCCCGAACGGGACGGTGCCTGCCTGCCGGCGAGAGACGGAGTGCCCCGGGGAGGACGCAGACGGGATACAGGCAGCCCTCTTTCCAGTCTGCAGTCGGATTTAGAGTCGCAGCCGAAGCGCATGCAGCCCAGAGCCGGGCCGGACTGGAAGTGGGTAGGGAGAATCCGGCCTGTGTCGCTGTCCTTGTACCGTGAGGTAGCCGGATTCCTCCTCCACCCTCCCGCTCCCTTCTGCTCCCTATTCAATACGGTGATTCGCCGGTGCCGACCCTCATCCGGACACAAAACGCCCCCGATCTCCTGCCTCTGTCCCAGGCTATAAGGGTGCTGAGGGCGCAGGAGCGTCCCGAGTGTGTGCGCAGATGGGCCTCGCTTGCGAGGCGTTTCGGGTCGATAGGTCCTGAGGCCGAAGAGGCTGTGAGAAGCTGAGAGAAGGTTGAAGATTTACCTCAACCCCGTGATCCATGGGGGGGAGCCGGCCCGGTAGGTGTGTGATCAGAAGTCCCGGCACTCGTGGGTTTGGCGGTGCTCCTGGGCTCGGTGATTCCGTAGCCTGGAGGTCAAAGGAAGGGTGGAGTGAGAGCATGGGAATGCGGAGTTCGGCCTGTAGGGGGAGCTACTGGATGGAGGGATGGGGTGGGTGATCTCGATTTGTCATTTTAACTATTTATGGAACAACACAAACCTAACACTTGTGAAAAATAGAGAAAAAAATTCGTATTTTAGTGTACGTCACTCTGCACTGGCACCTGCCTTTCGTAAACGGGGACACACACTAATCCCAGAGACTCGTGCCGGTACCAAAATAATGCCACCATCTCGCTATGTCTCCCCAGCCTCGTGTCACCCCAAACTAACCCCACTGCCCTGTTAAGTCCCAGCTTATTCCCCACAGCATTGTGTCAGTCCTTAAACTAATCCCTCTGCCCCGCTCTCTCCCCACACCCCCGTGTCAGTCCCCAAACGATTCACTTCACTGCGATCTCTCTCTACGAACCTATGTCAGTCCCTGAACTAATCACACTGTCCTGGTCTCTCCCCACACCCCCGTGTCAGTCTCCAAAGACATTAATTGGCTAAATGTAATTATGATCCTATTAGGCGGAAATATCCGAGCTAAAACAGGGAACGGGTGCGCTCTGGAAAATGCATAACGGAAATGAGAAAGTGTTTTAGGCAGCACCTACATAGGGTGCAGGATAGGTGAATAGTTTGGCAAGAGATGTAGATCATCTAATCAACAGGGGGAGAAAAAGCTGACCAGGTTTAGAAACACACACAAAAATTGCCGGGGAATGCAGCAGGCCAGGCAGCATCTGTAGGAAGAGGTACAGTCGACGTTTCGGGCCGAGACCCTTCGTCAGGACCTCTTCCTATAGATGTTGCCTGGCCTGCTGCGTTCACCAGCAATTTTTGTGTGGGTTGCTTGAAATTCCAGCATCTGCAGATTTCCTCGCGCCCAGGTTTATAAAGTTAGGATCGGACACGGCTGTAGAGTTACAAGGCAGCCAGGGACGAACTGAAGAATGGAATTAGGAGAACAAGAAACCTCTACAGAAGGCCTACAGGAGGATTAAGGAAAACCCGACGACATTCTAGATGAATGTGAAGAAGAGGATGACTAGAGTGAGAGTAGGACAGGTCAGGGATAGAGATGAAACATACGGCTGGAGTTGGTGGAGGTCGGACAAGTCCTTAATGAGGAGTTTACTTCAATTTTCACCAGTGAGAGTTCCTGGCGTTCGTGAGGAAGCGTTAACAGGGCTTATGTGCGGTAACAGGACGAGGTTAAAACAGAGGATGTTCAGGAACTTCTCAGAATCATTCGGAGAGATAAGTCCTCTTGTGAAGTTGCGAGAAACCCCAGGTTACTGGGGGAAGCGGAGGGAGAGATTGCTGCGCCCTTGGCGATTATCTTTGCGTCATCACTGCCGCACATGCAGTATCAGGGGATCGGAAATGGAAATATGATTCCTTTGCTCAGGAAAGGGAATAAGGATACCTTTTTACATTATAGCCTAGTGAGTCCTACTTCAGTCATGGGCAAATTACTGGAGAACATTCTTAGAAACCGAATTTGCGAGGTTTGGAAGAACAAGATTTGGGAGAGTCAGAATGGCTTTGGGAGGGGCAGGTCATGGCTCACTGCCTAGTTCAATTCTGTGAGGACGTGGCAAAGCACATTGGTTAAAGTAGAAAAGTTGATCTGGTATAAATAGATTTTAATAAGGCATTTGCTATGGTTAACCATGGTAGGACCGTGCATAGCGTCAGAGGCTTGGTATCCAGGGAGAGCTGGCCGGTGGATTCAGGACTGACGCCCACAGAAGCCAGACTGTAGTTGTGGATGGAGCGTTTTCTCCCTGGATGTCGGTGACCAGTGGAATCCTGCAGTGAGCAGTTTGAGACCCCCGCTTTTTGTGTTTTTATGAATGATTTGGCTGAGGAAGTGGAGGGTGTATTATTGTATTTACAATGATGTGGAGGTTGGTGGAATTATGGATAGTATAGAAGTTTGTCACAGATTACAACAGGACAGTGACAGGACGCAGAGCAGCGCTGAGCAGTTACAGATGGAGTTCAACCCGAAACGTACGAAATGGTTCACTTTGGGAGAATGGATTTGATGGCAGAGGTATTACTTGCTTTAGTCAACCGACAGCCGCACATTAGTACGAATTCCATAATAGAATCAGAGTGATGGGACTCTCTCCGATAAGGCGAGGGCCGCTCATCGGTAGAGTAACACAATAGTCACGGAGCGGTGCACTGCAAGAGCAGAAGGAAGTGTGATTGACAGGTGAGCTTGAACACATCCGCTGTTCCGCACATACTTAGCTGCGGAGATTGCGGAGGCATTAACAATGATCTTTCAAAAGTCTATAGATTCTGGCATGGTTCTGGAGGACTGGAAGATTGCAAATATCACTCCGCTATTTAAGAAGGGGAAAAGGAATCAAAAAGGAAATTATAGACCTGTTAGCTTGACATCGGTGGTTGGGAAGTTGTTGGAGTCGATTGTCAAGGATGAGGTTACAGAGTACCTGGAGGCATATGACAAGATAGGCAGAACTCAGCATGGATTCCTTAAAGGAAAATCCTGCCTGACAAACCTATTACAATTTTTTGAGGAAATTACCAGTAGGCTAGACAAGGGAGATGCAGTGGATGTTGTATATCTGGATTTTCAGAAGGCCTTTGACAAGATGCTGCACATGAGGCTACTTAACAAGATAAGAGCCCATGGAATTACGGGAAAGTTACATACGTGGATAGAGCGTTGGCTGATTGGCAGGAAACAGAGAGTGGAAATAAAGGGATCCTATTCTGGTTGGCTGCCGATTACCGGTGGTGTTCCACAGGGGTCCGTGTTGGGGCCGCTTCTTTTTACATTGTATACCAACGATTTGGATTATGGAATAGATGAGGCTTTATGGCTAAGTTTGCTGACGATACGAAGATAAGTGGAGGGGCCGGTAGTGCTGAGGAAAAGGAGAGTCTGCAGAGAGACTTGGATAGATTGGAAGAATGGGCAGAGAAGTGGCAAATGAAGTACAATGTTGGAAAGTGTATGGTTATGCACTTTGGCAGAAAAAATGAACGGGCAGACTATTATTTAAATAGGGAGAGAATTCACAGTTCTGAGGAGCAACGGGACTTGGGAGTCCTCGTACAGGATACCCTTGAGGTTAACCTCCAGGTTGAGTTGGTGGTGAAGAAGGCGAATGCAATGTTGGCATTCATTTCTAGAGGAATAGAGTATAGGAGCAGGGATGTGATGTTGAGGCTCTATAAGGCGCTGGTGAGACCTCACTTGGATTACTGTGGGCAATTTTGGTCTCCTTATTTAAGAAAGGATGTGCTGACGTTGGAGAGGGTACAGAGAAGATTCACTAGAATGATTCCGCGAATGAGAGGGTTAACATATGAGGAATGTTTGTCTGCTCTTGGACTGTATTCCTTGGAGCTTAGAAGAATGAGGAGAGACCTCATAGAAACATTTCGAATGTTGAAAGGCATGGACAGAGTGGATGTGGCAAAGTTGTTTCCCATGATGGGGGAGACTAGTACGAGAGGGCATGACTTAAGGATATAAGGGCACCCATTCAGAACAGAGATGCGAAGTCTTTTTTATTTTTTTGCCAGGGGGTGGTGAATCTATGGAATTTGTTGCCACGGGCAGCAGTGGAGGCCAAGTCATTGGGTGTATTTAAGTCAGAGATTGATAGGTATCTGAGTAGCCAGGGCATCAAAGGTTATGGTGAGAAGGCGGGGGAGTGGGACTAAATAGGAGAATGGATCAGCTCATGATAAAATGGCGGAGCAGACTCGATTTTTCCGAATGGCGGACTTCTGCTCCTTTGTCTTATGGTCTTATGGTCTAAACATCGTCTTCTTCCTTGTTAAATATTGCATCAGTTTTCAGACGAACGTCACGGGGACGTAGGAGCCTGATGATCTTTGTGAAGTCCTTCCAGATTGTGGAGTGCAGGATACAATGTTAATCTTCATCCTGTCTGGAAATATTCTTTTGTTATATTCTCCCATTGTCTGTCAGTGACAGTTTCCAACTTGATTATGTTCATTTGAGTTGATTGTCCACTCACTGTACTCAGCCATTTCTCGTGAACCTTCACTGACGTTTTGCACTCTATGTCCGCTTGTGAATACGTCATCAATGCAGCCTCCAATTGCGACAGCAGCTGAGTGGTTGCACTCTGTTCACTCGCCGGTTAATGGATTATGAAATCCATTCGGCCATTGCAAATGGCCTTGAAATAACCTCTGATTGGTAGACTGACATCGTACCCATGTCAAAACATATCTATCCAGTTGGATTGCGGGCGAAGCTTTTCTGTCTCCAAAACTGCTTCTCGTTCTTCATCTCATTGTGTAATCCATTCCATCAAAGTCACAATATATAACATATCAGATGGTGGGAAACAGACAGACGGATAGACAGACACACAGATATACGGATGGACGGGTAGACAGATAGGGATGTTGTCCAGTAGCAGCTACACCCTGCAAGAGCAATGGAAATAAAGAAAGAAACAGTCTTTGATCTTGGCATGTAGTTGCCAGAATTGAATCTTCCATTTTGTGAGGCTGCTCTTGCAGCCGCCATTTGGTGAACTATTTCTTGCTCAGTGAAGGATTAATCACAGCAACTAAACGTTTGTTTTATTATTTGTGCTGACGACCTTCTGAACCTGAGACCATGTTCATATAAGCCGCTGCTTGTACTGTTAAATGGCAGCCTTCAGGAAGGAACAGTCTGTGATCTGGTCACCTGGGCCAGCTGTTTGGCTACCCTGGTTGATCTGGTTTGAACCAGTCTAGGTGGAAAGGACAAAGTAAATTACCAGGATCACATCTGTGGGAAAGAACCACGACACAATACTGTTTGCAGCTCTGTGTCAGATCCAGTGAGAAGCTGACAAACGTCAGTCAGATGCGCCGATGTCATAGGATTCAAAACATAACGGATTGATATGATAAGGAAAAGGCTAGCAATAGAGGGTTTCAGGAGTACAGGCAACTCTGTGGAGACCAACAATCGGAGAAGTGATGACCTCAAGTCAGAAACGTGCATCGGGATCAAGTGAAACATCTGGCCAGCGTAGGCCACTTTTCCCGGTGTGTTACCTTTCCTTTTTTAATGTTTTTGGAGAGTGAGAGGAATCTTGCAGATATTTAGTCTACACGCATTTCGCGGCCAACTCAAGCATGGGATATTTAATCCTGCACGTGTTTGAGAAGTGACGCGGATATCAGACCACCACATCAACAAATACCTCTACTTTATTCACTTCCATGGATTGGCCTGTTTTGGCCACACACATCAAAATCAGAATCAGCTTTATTATCACCGGCATGTGATGTGAACTTAGCAGCAGCAGTTTAATGCAGGACATAATCTAGCAAAGAGAAAAAACAATGATAAATAAATACACAATACTTAATAAGTAAATCAATTATGGTATACATGTACGTATTGAATAGATAAAAATGTACAAAAACAGAAAAACAGAAATGAGGTATTGTCCAAAGATTCAATGTCCATTTAGGAAACGGATGGCAGTGCGGACGAAGCTGTTCCTGAATCGCTGAGTGGGTGCCTTCAGGCTTCTGTACCTCCGACCTGATGGTAACTGTGAGAAAAGGACATGCCCTGGGTGCTGGAGGTCCTTAATAATGGTGACTTTCTGAGACACCGCTCCCTAAAGATGCCCTGGGTACTTTGCAGGTTAGTACCCAAGATGGAGCGGACTAGATTTACAACTCTTTGCAGCTTCTTTCGGTCCTCTGCCGTAGCCCCTCCATACCAGACACTGATGCAGCCTGTCAGAATGCTCTCCACGGTACAGCTATAGAAGTTTTTGAGTGTATTTGTTGACATGCAAAGTCTGTCCAAACTCCTACTAAACTACAGCCGCTGTCTTGCCTTCTTCATAACTACATCGATATGTTGGGACCAGGTTAGATCTCAGAGATCTTGGTACCCAGGAACTTGAAACTACTCACTCTCACCACTTCTGATCCCTCTGTGAGGATTTGTATGTGTTCCGTCTTCAACGAGCTCTTTCGTCTTACCGACGTTGAGTGCCGGGCTGTGCTGCGGCACCATTCCTCATGTTGGCATATCTCACTCCTGTACGCCCGCTCGTCACACCCTGAGATTCTATCAACAATTGTGGTATCGTCAGCAAATTTATAGATGATATTTGAGCTATGCCTAGCCACACAGTCATGTGTATATAAAGAGCAGAGCAGTGGGCTAAGCACACCCCCCGAGTGTCCAGTGTTGATCGTCAGCGAAGAGGACATGTTATCACCAATCCTCACAGACTGTGGTCTTCCGGTTAGGAAGTCGAAGATCCAATTGCAGAGCGAGGTACAGAGGCCCAGGTTCTGCAACTTCTCAATCAGGTTAGTGCGAATGATGGTATTAAATGCCGAGCTATAGTCGACGAAAAGCATCCTAAAGTAGATGTTTGTTTTGTTCAGGTGGTCATTTGATACTTTATGATCCATTATTTTTCCCCCAGCGTGAGTCGCATGACAGCAAGCACTGTAAGGGTCATGTTTTTTGACTTCTCCAGTCCTTTCAACACCATCCGCCCTGCTCTGCTGGGGGAGAAGCTGACAGCGATGCAGGTGGATGCTTTCCTGGCGTCATGGGTTCTTGATTACCTGACTGGCAGACCACAGTACGTGTGCTTGCAACACTGTCTGTCCGACAAAGTGATCAGCAGCACTGGGGCTCCACAGGGGACCGTCTTGTCTCCCTTTCTCTTCACCATTTACACCTCGGACTTCAACCACTGCACAGAGTCTTGTCATCTTCAGAAGTTTTCTGGTGACTCTGCCATAGTTGGATGCATCAGCGGGGGAGATGAGGCTGAGTACTGGGCTACGGTAGGAAACTTTGTCACATGGTGTGAGGAGAATTATCTGCAGCTTAATGTGAAAAAGACTAAGAAGCTGGTGGTAGACCTGAGAAGAGCTAAGGTACTGGTGACCCCTGTTTCCATCCAGGGGGTCAGTGTGGACATGGTGGAGGATTACAAATACCTGGGAATACGAATTCACAATAAACGGGACTGGTCAAAGAACACTGAGGCTGTCTACAAGAAGGGTCAGAGCCGTCTCTATTTCCTGAGGAGACTGAGGTCCTTTAACATCTGCCGGACGATGCTGAGAATGTTCTACGAGTCTGTGGTGGCCAGTGCTATCATGTTTGCTGTTGTGTGCTGGGGCAGCAGGCTGAGGGTAGCAGACACCAACAGAATCAACAAACTGATTCGTAAGGCCAGTGATGTTGTGGGGATGGAACTGGACTCTCTGACGGTGGTGTCTGAAAAGAGGATGCTGTCCAGGTTGCATGCCATCTTGGACAATGTCTCCCATCCACTACATAATGTACTGGTTGGGCACAGGAGTACATTCAGCCAGAGACTCATTTCACCGAGATGCAACACAGAGCGTCATAGGAAGTCATTCCCGCCTGTGGCCATCAAACTTTACAACTCCTCCGTTGGAGGGTCAGACACCCTGAGCCAATAGGCTGGTCCTGGACTTATTTCCTGGCATAATTTACATATCGCTATTTAACTGTTTATGGTTTTATTACTATTTAATTATTTATGGTGCAACTGTAACGAAAACCAATTTCCCCCGGGATCAATAAAGTATGACTATGACTATGAGTATGACTATGTCTACATGTCCCAAAGTCTAAAACAGAAACATAGACCAACAGGACTTATCCAGTGAAACAGTCTGCGTGGAAAGAAAATCTAGCTGTCACTCACCCTCGGAAATGGGTCAAGATTATTAACGTGACTATTTCCAACTTGAAGATTGCGTGGTGGTGAAAGAAAAAAAAAAGGTTAAACATGGAGCTTTATTCTTTCTCTCCGAAGCGTGAAATCCTAGCCGTTCTTTAGGGTTCCGTAGTATCAGAGCGAGAAACTGACATGGGCATCATCATAGCAACAACGAGAGGTCAGTTTAGACGATGTAAGACAAAGGAACACAGCTTATTTCAGGTGTCCGCTTGGAAGATGAGATGTCCGTCCTCCCTTCCCTGTTTTGCCGAACTATGGCCGTGGAAAAGTCAGAGTAAAATATCCGAATGTCAGTGTATTAAGCAGTAAATTGTGATGGGCAACCGCTCAGGATCAGTCAGGCCGACCGTGTGCCCGAATTCTGCAGAACGAGCACCCAAACTCGGTTGTTTTGTTTTTTTCTCTCTCTGATTTAGTGGAGACGTCATTGTCACCACTGAAAGTGCAGTAGCCTAGGTCGGCAGGTACGCGTCTAAATCGCAGCGTCAATTACTTACATCGACATCAAACGAATAAAGCTGCTGATTCAATTCTATTCAGGAATAATCCAATCTGTTCTCTGTTCATCCATCACTGTCTGGTTTGGATCAGCTACCAAACAAGACAAGAATAGACTCCAAAGAACCGTCAGGGCTGCGGAAAGGATTATTGGTGTGAAGCTGCCCTCGATCCAGGACTTATATGCAACTCGGGTCAGGGAGCGAGCAAGCAGCATCATTGTAGACCCGTCACACCCTGGACATCACCTGTTCCAACTCCTTCCTTCTGATAACCGCTCAGTTTCTTTCCATATGCCATCAGTCTTGTGAACAATTGAATTTTAGTCTATTATAAATCAATTCCACCTGCACATACACAGGTATACCTCATTGTATACAGTTCACGATTATTTGCACTATTGTTTTGTTTGCTTTTTGATTCTGTACAGCGAGAGCTCAGGGTAACCGACATCAAATTCCCTGTATGTGTCCACATACTTGGCGATAATAAAGGATTCTGATTCTGATTCTGATAAAGATAACACCTCACGCTAATTTATGCCACAATGTACACATCAAATAATCCTATGTACTTCGTATGAGATTTCCATGATATGGAGAAATGGTTATAACTAGTGAACACATGCAGGTTTCTAATAATTATTAAACTATGAATGAAGCATCTATTCCTCCTCCGCATCAAGGAGAGAATGAAAGATTCACCGCTGATATCTAAAATATTCCACGTTGGGCAACTTTCTGGTGAAATGCTTTTGGATCCTCTCCACCGCAGCACACACTTTACTTACGGAGAACAGAAAGGTTACGATACATCAATCAGGCCAATATTAGATATTATTGTATCATGACCTTTCCCGTCAGTGAACGCGGGTATTCGGTATGTACCGAACACCACATTATCAATCCGTAGCGCTGCTTTCGCTGATGCTTGGACTTCCATTTCCTTGTCCGTCTCCACATCATCACACTCGAGAACCCCGTCACTCTTCGTGAATATCCGTGCCCTACTCATCAATGGAAGGAAACCAACACGTACTGTACCGCAATATTGACCCCAATCTGCCCTTTGTTTACCACCTATCAAACTGATCAATTTCAGCCCATAACCGACGGCCTGTGAGCTGATTACTGCACCGAGTGTACAGACAGTCAAAGGATCTTAAAGCCAATCAGTCCAGACCATTCAATACATAAGCACATCGATGTAACACGACAAGAAAAAAAAAGCGGAATATGCGATATTGTGTTTTATCTACAGTGGAAGTGCAGTTCAGATGGTGAAATATGTAAATATCGCTGTCTACCCCACCGTCAACAACGCTCCCAATTTTGTTCACCCGCGAAGCAATTGTCTGTGTTGGTATAAATGTAATGAACGCAGATGCTCGGCCCGTTTAAGTACTTGCGCCCATTCCAGGGTCCTGTGCACGGTGATGGAATTACTTTGCTTCATACTGCTACGAGGCCTTGATGGCAGCCGGTTCAGCAATAATAATCAATAACCCGAGAGGCGGCCCTGCAGTGTTTCACAACAACATTCACTGACTTTTCACATCGTCATTTCTCCGTCTTTGCGATGTTGCAATTTCGCATCAAGCTAGTCACACCTCATCACAATTGGGACTTTACTTGACTGACATCATGTTTATTTTTTTACCCCGGCTGTTGTAAGACACGTCAGCCTTGTGTAGTATTGAATATTCAGCGTGCTGGAGCGAGTATAAATGAATGAGCGTGGAGATTCATCAGCTCAGAGTTTCTTCAGCGAGATCGCGGGCAGCTGGGAGTCAGGCTGAATCCCACACAGAATGCTTGAAACATTTTACCGTGTGAGAAAGATATGGTACATGGTCATTGCCGTTATTGGTGTTCCTGGTAAGAACAGAGGCGAACTAATATTTGCAGTTCTGTGTGCGTGGTCTTTGGACTTGTTCCTTTCCCGACATGATCGCGGGTGTATCAGTGAGTGCGCTGCAGACGTTGTGACAAAAACTCTGTGTTCGTTCAGAAGTTCCCTTGAAGTTTCAGCTGTGGCCTCCGCTGAAAATAAACCGGCAGCTGAAACTGATATAGAGTGGGATATCGGGGAAAAGGCTTCATTTTGCTGAATCATGACAAGCAGTTTTGGATTATCATTGCAAAGCTGTTGTTAAAATAACCTCCGATAATCCGGTGCGCTCGGCACCTTCACCGGCTGCTTTGTGTTATCCCGAATCAATAGCGCAACATGCGTTAAATACACATTTAAAGGTATTGCTTTGTGTTTTAAGAAATTACTGCAAGTTTGAAGGGAACTTGAGAAGCGAATCCCCGGTGAGATTCAGGAGAGCACGGTAGCTATCACCTCTGACTTAGACTCCGAACCATCGGGAGTTTCCACGATTCAAATTAGGGTCTGCACGCGATATAGTGAACCAGGAATTTTTCCACGTCCCATTATCAGAGAAATGAAGAGGGAATTAAGAGAGAGCCCTGCTGGTGTCAGTTAGAGTTCAGACGGGATAAGTTTCATGCAATTCTCCGATCTGAAAGAACAAACATCAAAATATTTAGAATAACGCTGCAGTAATTTGGAGTAAACCCTAACAGAGGCACATGCTTTGATGTACATATTGTGTTTTCTCCTTTGGAAATTGGATGGATTAAACACTAACTAGTAACATATTTGAAACGTTCAGCGAGTCAGGCAAAACCTTTAAAAGCGAAAATTGAACTTTCTCTTCAGATTCCTTGAAAACAACGTGAAGGAACACTCGCAAGAGTGGCTACCGAACTTATAAGTAGCTAGCCAAGGGAGGCCACAGTGGGCGGGTGACAAACAGAAGTCGAGGAGGATAGGAAGATAATACAACGGGAGAATGAACTTTGCTGGGAAATTTGTAAATAGGCAGCGGTGTGGGAGCGGGGTTTTGCGCATGCGGAGAATGCCGGAACACAGGTGACGGTATCGTGGCAATCAGAATCGCTGAGCAAGTTGCCGAGCGACCAAGCTTTAGAAATCAGTCGAAAACCTATTGGTGGGTGTTGGAAATTGATACCCGCAAAGCACCCTGAGCGATCAGTTGACAGAGCCTCCTTCCCAAATTCTGCTCCTCCTCGAGTACTGCACCCTTTTCACCAGAGTGCACGTGTGTGAGGCTTCTGCCAACCCCGCATTACACCTTAGAAAGTTCCAGAAGCCAGTTGTCTGGAAAGTGTTAATGTTCTCAATTTACAGCTAATCTCTACACTGAGAACCATGGACTGGCGAGATAATAATTCACTCATTCCTTTTGCTATTCCCGCAGTGAATGTTGTGGCGATTGTGATCCTGTTCCGGGGAAAGTGCGGTCTCTCTACCTGCACCACTCACTACCTGGTGGCCATGGCAACGGCGGATCTAATGACCATCGTCTTTGCGGTGATATTGTGGCGGGTCAGTTATTATTACTTCCCTGGGACTTTCCTGGACATCACCCCCGTATGCAGTGTGATCTCTGCCCTGGGACAGACAGCCACTGACTGTTCTGTCTGGTTCACTGTCACTTTTACATTTGATCGGTTTGTCGCCATCTGTTGCCAGAAGCAGAAAGCAAAGTATTGCACCGGGAAAACTGCGGCTGTGATTCTGACAACAGTCGGTGTTTTGCTTGGTTTTAAAAATGTGCCCAACGCCTTTGTATATTTTCCTGTGAAAGTGATTGACAATGTACCCTGGGACTGTATTACAAAGTCGGATTACTATACAGGTCCCGGGTGGCTGAGATATAGGTGGCTTTCGACAGTTCTAACGCCATTGCTCCCGTTAGTATTTATACTAATGCTCAACGCTCTGACAGTCAGACACATCCTAGTGACCAGTCGCGTCCGTAAGGGGCTGAGGGGTCAGAGCAAGGCGGAGAACCGCAGTGACCCGGAGATGGAGAGCAGGAGGAGGTCTGTGATCTTACTTCTCACCAGCTCCGGCAGCTTGATCATCCTGTGGTCCGTGAATGTTGCCGAATTCCTTTATAGCGTCATTGCCGGATTGGATCAAACTAAGTACAATGACTCTCAATACATTTTTCAACACACCGGATACAAGCTGATGATATTAACTTGCTGCACAAACACTTTTATTTATGGGGTAACTCAGTCCAAATTCAGAGAGCAGTTCGTCAACGCAGCGAAATATCCACTCGTGTCAATTATTCAATTAATTCATATAGGAATTATCTAAGTTCTCAGAGACCAACGCAGTGTTCTCCATCTTGACACTGCAGAAATGGCGGTCAACAGAGGACGTGGTTTAGAGCCCGAGAGACACAGCACGGGAACCCGCAACTCACGAACTCCACCTCCTAGCGATCATTAAACCAATCTGGCAGATTGTTTTATATGTTTATTTCACCATATTCCCGCTCCCGTCATTGCCACATCCATTTCGATAATGATAGGGCGAACCAGGATCTCAGGACATTTGCACAAAAATCAAATGAAAAAGAAATACGACATTGCATACAGTTACAGTTAGCCTTGCACTGGCCCTGCACATTAGGATAAAGCCGTTACGGGGAAAAAAAATGGTAAGCACTGCAGAACTCATGTATTCTATTCACAATTGTGCAACATTATGTGGCTGACTAAGTCCAGGGAAGTCACATTCCGGCCCGCCGAACCCGCGAGATGGAGACGACTGTCCCAAACCGAACCCAGTCTGTGTGCATGCTGTGTAATTTGCTGCCCTGCTTCAACTCAGTGCCAAGAAATTACAGAGGGGACACTGCAGATTTTAGGGGATTCACTGGCCAAACTGTCTCACAACCGGCCTCAGGGCAGTAAGTACAATGATATTCAGGCAAGACTACAGCAAACATCACTTTGTCTTCCATTGCATTCACGTTACACGAAGTCAGTAACTGTGAGATATTATCGCTATTTATTTTCAGACAAGAGGATGTTTATTTACTCTCCGTGGAGGTGCATTGGGGAAGCACAACTGAATGTGTTGACCTTATCCAGTTGAAAGTGAATCTTGGCGGGTCAGTGCGTTAAGTCCTCGTCCATTACCTTCGAATTCTATAAAACAAAATAGTGCCTGTGATTGATAAATCTGTACGCAAGTGTTGCTGAATGTATACAGGTAATTCAAGATCAAAAATTGAAAAGCTTCAGCTAACGTGCATGTTATGTGTGTGTGTTTATGCGTGTGTGTGTGTGTGTGTGTGTGTGTGTGTGTGTGTGTGTGTGTGTGTGTGTTTTAACGAGTATAATCAGTATTATTACAGATGCAGACGGGGTGTCGCAGTGTGTGAAAGTGAGACCCCACAGGTTCAGCGATCCCAGTAGATCTTGACCTCAGGGCTTTCACTGTGCAGAATTTTCGGCATACGATAATCCGTGCTTTCAATGGGAGATTTATTTTCCTTCAAAGTGCACAAGACGTGTGTGGGGTAAGTGAAGATTGGCTCGTTCGCGCCCACAATCAAGTTGTTGGTTGGGATCCATTCAAAAGCCCCCATTTCCTGGTCAGTTTTGTACCATTGCTAGTTCAAACGTCACAGGGACCTCGTGATTAGCTAACATATGATCTTGTGGATGTATCGAGAGGGCTGTAGATGACGGTGAACAGAAATGCAAAGGAAGGTCTAGAATTTACTTAGACACAGACTGGAAATAAACAAGATGCCACAAACCCAATCAAAAAAAAAATAAATCACAGGCAGAAGTAATTGAAATTAAACTCTTACGATTGAGCACTGAGTGCTCAGCACGAGACTTTTAGGCATAGACTTTCCATGTTTGAATGTGGTGGGCAATAACTGGCAGTCTGAGTCTTAAAGGGACAGCGGCATCTAACCATACTCCGGGGAGCTCGAGTGCCAGAACCTCGATGTTCAGTCTGGACAATGACAGAGGAGTAAACAACAGGAATTCTGCAGATGCTGTAAATTCAAGCAACACACATCAAAGTTGCTGGTGAACGCAGCAGGCCTTACTCACTCTTCCTCCTGTTAGTCCTGATGAAGGGTCTCGGCCTGAAACGTCGACGACTGCACCTCTTCCTAGTTGCTTACTCACTCTTCCTTCAGTTAGTACTGACGAAGGGTCTGGGCCTGAAACGTCGACTGCACCTCTTCCAATGACAGAGGAGCTTTTCCCTGCTTGTGAACCGCGGAGTGTTTGACGTTAATCTACATCTTCTCTTGAACCATTCTTTTTCTTTACGTTATTCCGTTGTATGTCCACAGCGCCAAATTAGGGCTGAGAATTTGTATTTTCGTTTGAAATGATTTCCAGTCTCTGTCCTTCATTTTCTCAGGCAATTCACGTTAAGTTTCACTTTCTGTTTGCATGCAATGTCCAACAAACAATATATCACCAATGCATTTAAAACTGGGAGGATCAGAGAGAGATTGCACTCTGCCGACTCGCCGGCGATTTCGATACTGAACCGCCGCCAGCCTTTGCAAATGCCCTTGAAGTGACAATAGAATGGTAAACTGTCGTCATTCCCACGTCACAGCGCATCCGTCCGGTAACACTGAGAAAAGAAACATTTCCGTCTCCCTAAAGATTTTTCATCGTCCATCTCCTTGTGAAATCCGCTCGATCAAAGTGGCCGTATCTGGCACAGCAGCAAATGAACAGAGAGACAGAGAGACAGACAAAGAAAGGAGTAGGCAGCGCATAGACAGACTGACAGGCGAATCGATAGACAGATAGACAGTGGACCTGGACAAAGAAAAAAAATGTTCTTGCCATGAAGTCGCAGGAATGGCGGTTCTTATTCAGAAATTGCTTAATCAGAGCACTCCAGTTGGGCACAATTTTGTTGGTTTTAGTTATTGCTGATCGTCTGATAAAGTTGAGACCATTTTCAGACAAGGAAAAAATCAGAATAATAGGCTTGTAGACTGAACAGACTGTGGCCTGCCGGTCTGAGCCCAGTGTTTGGCTAACCTGGTTGGACTAGGTTAAAGCACTCTGAGTGGGGAAATGACCTGAATCACACGTCTGGGGTAAAGAGCCAGAACGTTTGATTTAGCAAAACTGAAGCTGAGAAGAGTGATCTGAAAAAGGGAAAAGATCGGACTAGAGGATTTCAGTGACAGCAGCGACAGCTCTGTGCAGAGCAACCAGCGCAGGAGTGGGTGACCCCGAGTCATAAACTGCGGGATTAGAATAGGATGACGAGTAAGACATGGCCAGCACAGTCTCCTTTTCCCGGGTGTTAACGTTCGTATTCTTTGACTGTTTGTGAAGGGTACGGGAAACCTGGTGAGTGTCCACTGTTACGTACCCCGTAACTGGGTTGCCAAACCAGCAGAAATGGACCACTCAGTTGGAGTCTGGATTACTGGAACTAAGAAAGTTTTATTAAAGAAATAAGCAACACAGTTCTCTAATATTAAGGATATAAATGCAAGAGGTTAGCAATGAATAAACACACATGTACACAGATCTAGGATAATAGGATCAATCAAGCTCTATCGCAGTCTAGGGGTAAATGACCAGTTTCAAAGTGACGCAAAGTTCAGTTCAATTGAGTTCAGTTCAGTTCACAGTAATCACTGTCGTGCCATTGGACGCGGGGAGGGCGGGGGGGAGGGAGGAGAGAGAGAGAGCGAAGGCGAATGAATATTCAAATCGGCTTCCAAACAGACCTTCGATATTTCTCGCAGTTAGCTTTCGGGCGAGCCCTTTGTAATGTCTTCTGAGGTCACCGACCGTGACCCCTCCGTTTCCAGCTACGATCGTTTCTCTGTGGTGAACCTGGCACCCAGGCAAGGGCGGACACACACCAGGTTCCCGCCGATCGTACCTTTCCACCCTGTGCGTCTATGGCTTGGTCCCGCGACCAGCCTTCCAAAAGACTCCCACCGACTTGCGGGAGGCGCACCGCTTCCAGGGTCTCGTTACCTCGTGGTGTCGTGTGTGTCGCCTTAGCGAACCTGTCCCTTTTTATCCCCCTGCTGGGGTATCGCCTGTCCATCACACTTCAAACACTTCAGGGTTCAAACGGAGCCGATCTTGACAAATACCCAGACTGGTGTCTCCTTCCGTTAAACTTTCTCGTCTCTTCATTAACATTTCCAAATGCTGCTCCATTGTCTTCCTTATCTCTCTTTCTCCTGAAGACAGGTGGCAGATCAACTGCTGATCCCACTGGTGCCAGCACAGGACAGTTAACATCTTAGTCTATGTGTACTTTTTGTAACCCTCTTTCGTCACACCACACAGGAACTTTCACGACCGCTTTCAACCAGATGCATTTCATCCGCGAAGAATTCACGTACGTTTTTTTTTAGATGTGATTCACGTGCCACTATACCACGTCTCAAACATGAGGATAGGATTTATCCCTTTCCTCAGATCGGCCTGTTTTGCCGTAGACATTTGGCACTGTTTTATCTGGGGTGAGTAACGTGACAGATATTCTTCCAGGATCTGACACTGAAACTCAGACTAGTAGAAATCATCCAGTGAAACAGACACCGTTGAAAGAGAAACCAGTTAATATTCACCCTCGGAACTGAGTCAAAAGTGTAAGCGTGTCAATTTGCAACGTGGAGATTACGGGGCGATGAAAGATAAATTAGAGCGTGGAGATTTATTCAGTCATTGTGGAGCGTGGAAGACTGGGTTTTATGTACTGGGGCAGAAAAGGAACATGGACATCACCATGGAAACGACGAGTGGGCGGTTCAGCCGGTGCAAGAAAGAAACATTCTGCTTCACACACGATCATTCGGAAGCGTCCAGTCGGAAGACGGGATTCCACTCTGCTCATTTTTGTTCTGCCTCACGATGGCGCTGGAGAAGGTCGCAAGAAGGTGTCCGAATGCCAGCGGATTAAACATTAAACTGTGATGAAGCAGGAAGCTCAGAATGAACCACAAGGACGGGCAGGGTAGTATGCCGCAGTCAGAGCGCAAGAACTTTCATTTCTAATTCAGTGGATATATCATTGTAAAGTTGAGAGTGCACGAGGCTTAAAGTCAGCAAGTTTACTACTAAATTGCTTCAATTACTTACAGCAGAAGGAATCGAAGAAAGTCATCATGTTACGCTACAGTATGCAAAATCTTACATTTCCACTAAACCTATGCCCTTCTTATTAGATGCATCTGATACGGAGAAATGGTTACCACTACTGAACACATGTATGCCGCTAATATCCGTGTGAAGCACCTCTTCCTTCTCTGCAGATATCTGAATTGTTCGATTCTCGGCCACCGGTCTGCAGCGTCTCCACTGTAATGACATTCTTCAATTACAGGGGACAGAAAGATTACGATATTCTAATCAGATCAATATTGTATATTACTGCATCATCACCTTTCCCCTCAGTGAAGTCAGGTATTCGGAACGTATCGATCATCACATTATCAATCCGCTTTCATACATTTAGTGATCTTTGAACTTCCATTCCCTTGTTTTTCGCTACATCAACTCTCGCGAGAAACCCGTCACTCTTTGTGAATATCCAGGCCTACTCACCCATGGGCGGTAATCAGCACGCACCTCAGTATTGATTCCTGACTGCCCTTCGATAACTATCTGACACACTGATCAATTTAAACCCATAACCAACGACCTATTGGCTTATTCCTGTAATGAGTATCTAAACGCAGTGAAATGCTCTTCTTGTGTGCTATTCAGTTCAGACTATTCGCTACATCGAAGCACCAGGTCAGGAAAAAATGTCAAAAAACTGAATTGAAAATGATGTGTTATATTTACAATGAAAATGCAGTTCAGGTTGCCAAATTTGTAAATACAGCTACCTACCTCACTGTCAACAACGCTACCAATTTGGTGCATCTGCAAAACAATTGTCACTGCTGGTACAAATGCAATGAATGCAGATGCTCTGTCGATTTAAGCATTTGCACCAACCCGAGGGTCGTGTGTACGATGATTGAATTACTGTGATTCATACCGGCGCGAACTTTGATGGGAGCTGGTTTACCATACGGGCGGCTGCATCCATTTCATGCACACGGAGGAACTCAGCAGATCAGGCAGCACCGCTGGAAATGAACAGGGAGTCGAGATTTCGGGCCGTTCCCCTTCAGCGGGTCTCGAGTGGAAGCGGGAAGATGGCAGAATAAGAAGGTTGGGCCGAGGGCAAGCTGGAATATCTGGAAGGTAATACAATAGGTGAAGGCAGATGGGTGCGGAAGGGGGACGAAATAAGTGGCAGGGACGTGATACGTCGAAAATGCAGAGCTGGAGAAGAAGGAATCTGACAGGAGAGGAGAGTGGATCATCGGAACAAGAGAAGGCGGAGATGCATCTGGTGAGGCGTCAGGCAGTTGACAAGAAGTGTAAGAGTCCAGAGAGGGGAAATGAAGACGGGGGAGAGCGGAGTGGGAAATGAAGACGGGAGAGAGCGGAGTGGGAAATGAAGACGAGGGAGAGCGGAGTGGGAAATGAAGACGGGGGAGAGCGGAGTGGGAAATGAAGAAGAGGGAGAGCGGAGTGGGAAATGCCATGTTGGAGACATCCATGTTGATGTGATAGGACTGGAGGTTAACTTCGAGGCATATAAGGTGTTCTTCCCCCAGCGTGAGAGGTGTTTCATCTCAACATGTCGGATCGGGAGTGGGGAAATGAATTGAAATGGTTGGCCACTTGGGAATTCTGCTTTTCGCTGATGGAGTTGAGGATCTCAGCGAAGTGTTAAGTACTCTGAAGAAAGGTCCCAGCCAGAGTTCCTCCAGCATTTTGAGCGTGTGGCACTTTGCATGAGTTCAATATCTTCGTAAGCCTGGAGGTGATAGTTTAAGGCTCTTCATGATATTCCAGTGGCGTACACACAAAATATTCGTTTTTATATTTCTCTTGCAAGATCTATAACCGAGACCGTTCCCAGAGTGAAACAGAGCCAACCCCACAGTCTCTGGATCCGAGGAATGGATAAGGTCAACAGTAACAATCATGAAACCGCGAGGTGAGTCGGAGAGTGTTTCACAACAATAGTCACCGACTCGTCCATTCGCCATTTCTTCGTCTTTGCGATTTTGTAATTTCGTTTCAAGCTATCCATACCTCATCACAAATGGGACTTCAATGACATCATGGTTATTTTTACCACAGCTTTCGGAAGACTGACATCATGTTTATTTGTTGACCCGCCATTGGAGGACACGTCAGCCTTGTGTAGTATTGAATATTCAGTGCGCTGGAGCGAGTATAAATGAATGAGCGTGGAGATTCATCAGCTCAGAGTTTCTTCAGCGAGATCGCGGGCAGCTGGAAGACAGGCTGGATCACACAGCATGCTTGAAACATTTACCGCGTGAAAAAAAAAATGTATTTCATGATCGCTGACGCTATTGGTGTTCCTGGTAAGAATATCGGCGAACTAATATATGCAGTTCTGTGTGCGCTTTGGACTCGTTCAGATACCGACAGCGTTGTGATACCGGTGTATCAGTGAGTGCGGTGCAGACATTGTGACAAAACTCCGTGTTCGTTCAGAAGTTCCTTTGCAGTTTAACCCGGGGCCTCGGCTGAAAATAAACCGGCAGTTGAAATAGATGGAGAGTGGAAGATCGGGAAAATCAATTCAATTTGTGGACTCGTGGCAGGCAGTTTACATTTGTCAACGCAAAAACGCTGTCAAAGTTAACTCTGATCATCCAACGCGCTACTTTACTGGCTACTTGGTGTTATTCCTCATCGGCAGCGCAACATGCCTGAAATTTAAAGGTATTATGTCGTGTTCAAGAGTTTTTATTTTCAATTTTGAAAGGAACGCAGGAAGCGAATCTCCAGTGAGATTGAGGGGAGAGCGGTGACGTCACCTGTGAGTTAGACTTCAAAGCATCGGGAGTTTCGAAGATACAGATTGGTGTATGTGTGCGTTTTACTGTCCCAGGCTTTGTTTCCACGTCCTGTTATCCATAAAGTGAAACGGTGGCCGTTAGGGGTCAGACAGGGAAAGGTTAATGCAATCATCCTCTTTCGAACAGTAAGCCGTAATTTGAAGCAACCGCTAAAGAGGCAGATGTTTTGAAATACGGACGTTGTCATTAATGACTCAAGCACTGACGTGCAAAATAATTTAAAAAGTTCAGCGGGTGGGGCAGGATCTTTAAAAGGGAAAACTAGTACTTTCTGATCGGATTCCTTGACATTGTGTGCAGAGACCCCGGACAAGAACTTATTTAAAAGAAGCGAACGAAGCGGAGCCCCTGTGGGCGGCTGACAAACGGGGAGTTTACGTGTAGACGAAGACATGTCAACGATAGAAACACATTCACATTGCAATTTGTAAATGGACACAGCCGGACGGAGCGGGGCTTCGCTGTGTAGGGAGACTGACAGACTGTAGGTGACTGACACGCAGCAATCACCGTCGCTGAGAAACTTGCAGTGTACTGTCTTTACACATCAGTCGAAAACCGGATGTCGGGAGATTTATATTGATTTCTCCAAAGAGCCCCCGGAGATCAGTTAGTTGTCGATGCTTCCTTCCGAAACCCTGCTCCCAGTGCCGAGTACGGCAGCCTTTCTCCCAGCATGCACTCGTTTGACGCACCTGTGACACCCGCTTTACGTCCCTTAAACCTCTAGAAATGAGTTGCCTGCAAAGTTTGATTGCTCCCAGTTTCCAGCTTATCTCTGCACTCTGACCCACGGAATGGCAAGACAGTAATCCCCTATCCTTTTTGTCTGTTCCCCGCAGTGAATTTAGTGGCGATTGCGATCCTGTCTGGCTGTCAGTGCGGCCTCTCCACCCGCACAACACGCTACCTGGTGGCCATGGCAACGGTGGATCTACTAACAATCATCTTTGAGGTCATACTGTGGCGCATAAGTTATTATTACTTCCCCGGGACTTTCCTGGACATCACTCCCATGTGCAGTGCGATCTCTGCTCTGGGACAGGCAGCCACTGGCTGTTCTGTCTGGTTCACTGTCACTTTTACGTTTGATCGGTTTGTCCCCATCTGTTGCCAGAAGCGGAAATCTGAGTAAAGCACCGAGAAAACTGCGGCTGTGGTGATCACAACAACCGGCGTTCTGTTCTGTTTTAAAAATGTGCCCTATTTATTTGTATTCCATCCTGTAAAAGTTATTGACAATATACCCTGGGACTGTACCCGAAAGCCGAGCACCTATACGGATCCCGGGTGGGTGGGACATAATTGGCTTTCTGCCGTCCTGACTCCATTACTCTCGTTCGTGTTAATACTCTTGTTCAACGCTCTGACAGTCAGACACATTTTGGTGACTAGTCGCGTCCGTAAGGGGCTGAGGGGTCAGAGCAAGGCGGAGAACCGCAGTGACCCGGAGATGGAGAGCAGGAGGAGGTCTGTGATCTTACTTCTCACCATCTCCGGCAGCTTCATCATCCTGTGGTCGGTGAATGTTACCGAATTCCTGTATTACACCATTGCCGGACTGGATCAGAATAATTACAACGATTCGGAATACATTTTTCAACACACCGGAGGCATGCTGATGATATTAAGTTGTTGCACAAACACTTTCGTTTATGGGGTGACTCAGTCGAAGTTCAGAGACCAGTTCATCAGCACAGCGAAATATCCACTCACGTCAATTATTCAAATAATTAATGATCAAATTATCTAAGTTCTTCTCAGAGGCGATCACAATGTTGTCCATCTTGACAGTACAGAATTGGCGGTCATCGGAGATCGCGGCAGCGGGAAGAGTAAAATTAATTTACAGCCCAGGAGAGACACGGCACGAAGATTGATTCTACAGCACCAGCAGCCAACCACCTCCAACTCCTACCGATTATTAAACATATCCTACCTTTTATTTTATGTTTTCACCATTTTCCCTCTCTGGTCAGCGTCACACACTTTTCGACAACGAATCCCACACTCCTGCGTAAATTCTGATCGACCAATTGACCTACAAAGCCGTTTGCTCTGGGTGGCGGAGGGGAAACGGCACGTCCAGCCGAAATACTGCCGTCACAGGGAGAACGGGTGGAATTCACACTCAGCACCCCGGAGATCTAACTGAGCCTGGAACATGCGAGGATTTAGTAAGACCATAAGACACGGGATCAGAATTAGGCCCTTCAGCCCATCAATTCTGCTCCCCCATTCCATTACGGGCACAGATTCATTACTCTCTGGGTTTTAAAAAAATAATCTTCCTTATTTCTGTTCTGAAAGATCACCATTCAGTTTTGAGAGTGTGGACTCTAGTTCTGGGATCCCCTGCTTTTTGTGATTTTTGTAAATGATTAGAATTAGGAAGTGGAAGAGTAGAGTCAGTAAGTTTACAGATGTTATGGTGGTGGGTGGAGTTTTGGATAGTGTAGAAAGTTGTTCTAGCTGACAAGACGACATTGACAGGATGCAGAAGTTCAAACATTTCAAGTTTAATTATCATTCATCCATACATGAATATAGCCAAACGAAACAGCGTTCCTCCGGGACCAAGGTGCAAAACACATTACCAACAGCACACAGCAAATAGGCCATGCTCTCCTTATCGCTGATGACAGAAGAAATTTGAAGGTAGAATACAGGGCCAATTGCAGAACTGTTATCAATATTTTGGGACAGGAGAATAATAGGGTCCACGTCATAAATCCTTCAATGTTTCCACTCAAGTTGACAGGGTGGTTAAGAAGGCATTAGGTGTACGGGCCTTCATTAGTCAGGGGACTAAGAGGCGAAATAATGTTGTAACCCTAAAACTCCTGGTTAGATCACACTTGGAATATTGTATTCAATTCCGAATGCTTCATTCTAGGAAGAATGTGGAAGGTTTAGAGAGGGTGCAGAGGAGGTTTGCCTGAATGCTGTCCGGATTAGAGAGCGTGTATTATGAGGTTGGGTTGACCGAGCAACGGCTTTTCTCTTTGGAGCAGAGGATGAGACCTGTCTTGACAGAGATGTGCAAGATGATCAGAGGCATACAGCACAGCGAGTGCCTATCGAATTCAATTTGCCCAATGTAAACTGGAAACTTCTCACTGCAAGTTGCTCAGATGGGATGGAATTTGTTAGGCGCACCCAGGAGGGTTTGCTAATTCACAAGGAGGAGCTGTACCGCATCCGGTGTTGGGGAATGCGTCTGGCAGGGTGAGCGTCCTTTCAGTGACTGAGCAGCTAGATGACAGTCAGCGCAACTTCTTATGTTTGAAGGTAGCTATTGATAAGCGTGGGCATGCATCTTGTGGGAGAGATTTAAACTGGAGCAGCACAAATGCCGAGAGCATTGCAGAGGAACTAGGGAGAGATGATTGGGAATGGCCTTTTTTTTGGAAAAGTGCACATCGTATTTAAAGACTAACTGCATCGGGTATAGGACAGGTATGTTCCAGTCAGAAGGACCGATACGATCACAAGCTAAGAGAACCGTGGATGTTGAGGGACGGCGTGAATTTAGTCAAGAAGAAAAAGGTGAAATTTGTAAAGCTCGAATACAAGACCACTGGAGGATTATAAAGAAGCCAGAAAGAAACTCAGGAAGGGAATTACAAAAGGCCGGAGTCCTTGGCAGGTAGGGGTGACGAAAGCCCTGAGACATAGAAACATAGAAATATAGAAAATAGGTGCAGGAGTAGGCCATTCGGCCCTTCGAGCCTGCACCGCCATTTATTATGATCATGGCTGATCATCCAACTCAGATCACCGCCTCAGCCTTCCCTCCATACCCCCTGACCCCCGTAGCCACAAGGGCCATATCTAACTCCCTCTTAAATATAGCCAATGAACTGGCCTCAACTGTTTCCTGTGGCAGAGAATTCCACAGATTCACCACTCTCTGTGTGAAGAAGTTTTTCCTAATTTCGGTCCTAAAAGGCTTCCCCTCTATCCTCAAACTGTGGCCCCTCGTTCTGGACTTCCCCAACATCGGGAACAATCTTCCTGCATCTAGCCTGTCCAATCCCTTTAGGATTTTATACGTTTCAATCAGATCCCCCCTCAATCTTCTAAATTCCAACGAGTACAAGTCCAGTTCATCCAGTATTTCTTCATATGAAAGTCCTGCCATCCCAGGAATGAATCTGGTGAACCTTCTTTGTACTCCCTCTATGGCAAGGATGTCTTTCCTCAGATTAGGGGACCAAAACTGCACACAATACTCCAGGTGTTGTCTCACCAAGGCCTTGTACAACTGCAGTAGTACCTCCCTGCTCCTGTACTCGAATCCTCTCGCTATAAATGCCAGCATACCATTCGCCTTTTTCACCGCCTGCTGTACCTGCATGCCCACTTTCAATGACTGGTGTATAATGACATCCAGGTCTCGTCTATACATACACCAGGACCAAGAGGATAACTAGGGAGAGGGTGAGCCACTCAAGGGTTAAGCAGGAGGGACATTTTCCAGGATAGAACGATATGGATGAGGTCTTTAATGAGTACTTTACATCATTATTTACCAAAGAGAAGAACGTGCAAGATGGGGAGATCAGTACCGAGAGGATCGATAAGTCTGAGCATTTCAAACTAAAGCAGGAGTTAGTGTTGGGTCTCTTAAGTAGCATTAAGGTCGATAATTCCCCAGGGCCTGATGGGGATACACGCCAGTTTATTGAAGAGGCAAATGAAAAGATTGCTGAGTCCTTGTCCAATATCTCCTGTCCACCCTAGTCACAGGCGAGGTCCTGGAGGACCGGTGAGTAGCAAATATAATTTGAGCAGTGATGATCATCTTGGCAGCTCGGTAGTTCGAATGTAAAGAGACATGGTGGCTGTCTGTCGGGCTGCGAGGAAGACTAATCATTGTGCAGCCGAGGCACACATGCGGTTGCAGTTTGGACATGGAACGGGTGCACACACCGCTCTGTGGCGTCGGTTTCGCGCTGCTCAAGGCGCTGATTTCCTCATTCTCAAGGTCAGAAGCAGCTTTTCTGGCCAGGGGGCGCCACGCAGCCCTGTCGGCTGTGGGCTCCTCAAGTTGCCGAGGCTGTACACTGTCCAGAGACACGACACTGTTAAGTGCAAGATGCTGAACAGTGTCGATGATCAGAGGGATCTTAGAATCCATGTTTATCCCTCCCTGAAAGAGACTGCACAGGTTGATCGGGTGGTTAGATTAGATTCAACTTTATTGTCATTGTGCCGAGTACAGATTCAAAGCCAATGAAATGCATTTAGCATCTGACCAGAAATGCAAAGAATATTTACGAAATTACTGCTAATAAAAGAGTGCTACAGCACACAAATATAAAAGCACTGAGACAGTACAATACGGATGCAATACTGCTTTGCGATGTGATGTGAGGTTCAGCAGTATCAAAGCCTCAGCGAAGAAGCTCCTCCTGTGCCTGCTGGTGTGGGAGCGGAGGCTCTTGTAGCGCCTACCGGATGGGATGGGAGTAAAAACTCCTTGGTTAGGGTGAGATGCATCCCTGATAATGCTTTTCGCCCTGCCCAGGCAGCGTTTATGGTAGATGTTCGCAATGGTGGACAATTGGCTGCCGATAATCCGCTGGGCAGTTTTCACCACACGCTGGACTGCTTTGCGGTCCGATACGGGACAATTGCCATACCACACTGAGATGCAGTTGGTGAGTATGCTCTCAATGGTACAGCGGTAAATGTCCGTCAGTACCCTGGGACAGGGGTGACCTTTATTGATGCTCCGCAGGCAATAAAGGCACTGTTGCGCCGTCTTGATCAGGATGGAGGAGTTCAGGGACCGGGTGAGCTCCTGGGAAATGTGGACACCGAGGAATTTGAAGCTTGATGCACGCTCCACTACAGATCCGTTGACCTTCAGCTTCATCAGCTTCAGCTCCCTGAAGATGTCCTGGGTACTTTGTAGGCTGGTGCCCAAGATGGAGCCGACTAGATTTACAACCTTCTGCAGCTTCTTTCGGTCCTGTGCAGTAGCCCCTCCATACCAGACAGTGATGCAGCCTGTCAGAATGCTCTCCACGGTGCAACTGTAGAAGTTTTTGAGTGTATTTGTTGACATGCCAAATCACTTCAAACTCCTAATGAAGTATAGTTGCTGTCTTGCCTTCTTTATAACGACATCGAAATGTTGGGACCAGGTTAAATCTTCAGAGATCTTGATACCCAGGAACTTGAAGCTGCTCATTCTCTCTACTTCTGGTCCCTCTATGAGGTTTAGTGCGTGTTCCTTCGTCTTACCCTTCCTGAAGTCCACAATCAGCTCTTTTGTCTTACTGACGCTGAGTGCCAGGTTGTTGCTGCGGCACAACTCCACTAGGTGGCATATCTCACTCCTGTACACCCTCTCGTCACCATCTGAGATTCTACCAACGATGGTTGTGTCGTCAGCAAATTTATAGATGGTATTTGCGCTATGCCTGGTCACACAGTCATGTGTATACAGAGAGTAGAGCAGAGCGTTAAGCACACACCCCTGAGGTGCGCCAGCGAGGAGGAGATGTGATCACCGATTCGCACAGACTGTGGTCTTCGGGTTAGGAGGTCGAGGATCCAATTGCAGATGGAGGTACAGAGGCCCAGGTTCTGCAACTTCTCAATCAGGATTGTGGGAACGACGGTGCTGAACGCTGAGCGATGAACCCGCCCCGTTGCTGTTCGAGTGGGTTAAAAATAGCCCCTCGTTCCTCTCCCAGTGGAGGGGGAAAAGTCGGAGGTGAGGGATCCCCCAAAAGCTTAACTCGCAGGGGTTGAGTCGGTGGCGATGAAGGCAAAGGCGGTGTGAATGTTCATTTCCAGAGCACTAGAGCTTAAAGCAAGGGTGAGATCACGGACACGTGAAAACCTGCTGAAGTTGTAAGTCCAAAGAAACACGCACACACAGAAAATGCTGGAGGACCTCAGCAAGCCAGGCAGCATCCGTGGAAGAGAGCGAATAGTCGATGTCTCGGGGGGTGGGGCGAGACCCTTCATCAGGTTTGAGCGGGGAGGGGAGCATTCAGAGTTAGAAGGTGGGGGGAGGGGAGTTGAGGAAGGAGGACAAGGTGGCAGGTGATTGGTGAACCCGGGAGAGGGTGAAGTCAAGAGCATGGTTCATTGGTGAAAGAGGTAAAGGACTGGAGAAGGGGGAATCTGATTGGTGAAAGAGATGAAGGAGATGGTTAAGGGGGAATCCGATTGGTGAAAGAGATACAGGGCTGGAGAGGGGGGGATCTGATTGGTGAACGAGGTGAAGGACGAGAGAAGGGGGGATCTGATTGGTGAAAGAGATACAGGGCTGGAGAGGGGGGGAGGGATCTGAATGGGGAGGACAGAAGAGCACGGAAAAAGGGAAAGCGGGCGGAGCACCAGGGAGAGGTAATGTGCAGGCAAGGAGAAGAGGTGTGAGGTGGGGAGGGGAACAGGAAAGGGGTCTGGTGAAGGCGAGGAAGTAGGCAATTATGCGGCAGGGGAATCGATGCTGATGCCATCCGGTTGGTTGCTACCCAAATGGAATATAAGGTGTTGCTCTTGCAAACTGAGTGAGGCCCCCATCGAGGCAGGAGAGGAGGCCATGCACTGACGCACCAGAGTGGGAATGCTGAGGATGGACGCCATTGCTTTGACCGCACTTGCAGTATTCTAAACATTTGACAAAGGATGTGCGCTGGCAATTGGAGAGGGCCCAGAGGAGGTTCACGAGAATAATGCAGGGACATAAAGGGTTAACGTACGGGGAGCGATTGGTGGCTCCGGGCCTGAACTCGCTGGTTAGAAGAATGGGTTGGTGGTGGCGTGGGGGGTGGGGGGAGGAATTTCATTGAAACCTATCGAATATTGAAAGTTCGAGACAGAGTGGATGTGGAGAGGATGTTTCCTATAGTGGGGGAGCCTCGGACCAGAGGACACAGATAGAGTGGATGTGGAGAGTATGTTTTCTGTAGTGGGGGAGTCTAGGACCAGACGACACAGATACAGTGGATGTGGAGAGGATGTTTCCTATGGTGGGGGTGTCTAGGACCAGAGGACACAGATAGAGTGGATGTGGAGAGGATGTTTCCTGTAGTGGGGGGAGTCTCAGACCAGAGGACACAGATAGAGTGGATGTGGAGAGGATGTTTCCTATGGTGTGGGAGTCTAGGATCAGAGGACACAGATAGAGTGGATGTGGAGAGGATGTTTCCTGTAGTCGGAAAGTTTAAGACCAAACGACACAGCCTCAGAATAGATGGGCGTCCATTTAAAGCAGAGATAAGGAGGAATTTATGTTGCTGGTGAATCTGTGGGATTCGCTGCTGGGGAGATATTAGCGTGGATTCAGGGAGGGTCGAGTGGGGCAAAATGCGAGAGATATTGGAGGAGACAAAGTTTTTTCTTCTTAAAGTCCGCTGTTAATGGCAAGGTCGTTAGCAGTGTCGCTGAGCAGAGAGATCTGCGACCCAGGTTCATCACTGCTTGAAAGCGACCGCACAGGTCGACAAGGTGGTTCAGGAGGCTGCCTTACGGGATGCTTCTGTTTGATATACTGAGTTCAAAAGTCAGCGGCTTCTGCTGCAACTTTATCAAACTCTGGTCAGGCCACACCTGGAGTATTGCGGACAGTTCTGGTCACCCCTCTACAGGAAGGACGTCGAGGCTTCGAGAGTGCGGGGGGGGCAGAAGATGTTCACCAGGATGCTGCCCGGTTTGAATGGCAGAGCCCTCACCAGAGGCTGGACAAACCTGGGCTGTTTTCTTTGGTGTGAGGGGAGATCTGAGAGCGGTTTACAGGATTATGAGAGGCGTAGATAGAGTGGACAGGGGAGTATCTGTTTCCCCAGGGTTGACATGTCTCATACCAGGGGGGCAGGCGTTGACGGTGAGAGGGGGTAGGTTCAAGGGGGATGTGAGGGGTAAGTCTTTCACTCAGAGACCAGTGGATGCCCGGTCTGGCGGTCGAGGCAAATACATTCGAGGCTTTTTAAGAGCCGTTCGGAGGGGCACATGGATATGAGGAAGATGGGGGGGGCGGAATTGGTGTTTGGTTGCTTTTGATTTCAGTTTCAGCTTGTACAGCACGACATTGTGGGGCCGAACGGCCGGTTCCCGTGCTGTGCTCTTCTGCGCTGGACGGTCTGCGACACGGGGAGGGGAATGTAAGATGGACTGAGGACGGGTTTGATGGACAGTACCCCGGTCAAAGACCCTGTTCCCCCCCCCCCCCCCCAGCCTCTCTCCATGACCCCGATCCCGGCGAAGGCGGACACGCCGTTCCTGGTGACCGAGCCGCTGTGCCAGATCCCAGGGTTTCCGCCGGCCTCCGCCAGCGCGCAGCTCCCGCCGGGGACCTACCTGATCCCCGGCCTCGAGGGAGAGGCGGCCGAGGCAGAGATGGAGGCGACCAGGAGGAAGTTGAGAAACCTGGCGGTGGGTGGCCCAGGGATCCGCCGCGGGGTCGGGCCGTTATTGCGGGGGGGGGGGGGCGGGGGAGGGAAGGGGCACCCCACAGTTCACGGTGCGTGTCCGACCCTCGTACCTCGAGTCCCCCTGTCCCTCGACACTCCCCACCGTTCAAGGTGCGTGTCCCACCCTCGTACGGCGAGTCCCCCTGTCCTTCGACACTCCCCACAGCTCCCGGTGCGTGTCCCACCCTCGTATGCCGAGGTCCCCCTGTCCTCGACACTCCCCACCGTTCACGGTGTGTGTCCCACCCTCGTACCTCGAGTCCCCCTGTCCTCGACACTCCCCGCCGTTCACGGTGCGTGTCCTACCCTCGTACGCCGAGGTCCCCCTGTCCTCGACACTCCCCACAGCTCCCGGTGCGTGCCCCACCCTCGTACCCCGAGGTCCCCCTGTCCTCGACACTCCCCACCGTTCACGGTGCGTGTCCTACCCTCGTACGCCGAGGTCCCCCTGTCCTCGACACTCCCCACCGTTCACGGTGCGTGTCCTACCCTCGTACGCCGAGTCCCCCTGTCCCTCGACACTCCCCACCGTTCACGGTGCGTGCCCCACCCTCGTACCCCGAGGTCCTCTTGTCCTCGACACTCCCCACCGTTCACGGTGCGTGTCCTACCCTCGTACGCCGAGTCCCCCTGTCCCTCGACACTCCCCAGCGTTCACAGTTCGTGCCCCACCCTCGTACCCCGAGGTCCTCTTGTCCTCGACACTCCCCAGCGTTCACGGTGCGTGTCCTACCCTCGTACGCCGAGTCCCCCCGTCCTTCGACACTCCTCACCGTTCACGGTGCGTGCCCCACCCTCGTACCCCGAGGTCCTCTTGTCCTCGACACTCCCCACCGTTCACGGTGCGTGTCCCACCCTCGTACGCTGAGGTCCCCCCTCCCTCGACACTCCCCGCCGTTCACGGTGCGTGTCCCACCCTCGTACCTCGAGTCCCCCTGTCCCTCGACACTCCCCAGCGTTCACAGTTCGTGCCCCACCCTCGTACCTCGAGTCCCCCTTTCCTTCGACACTCCCCACCGTTCACGGTGCGTCTCCCACCCTCGTACGCCGAGGTCCCCCTGTCCCTCGACACTCCCCACCGTTCACGGTGCGTCTCCCACCCTCGTACCCCGAGTCCCCCTGTCCTGAATGGATGAAAAATTGATGACTGTGGCCATCTTGTGGACACAAGGGGTGAGTTGTGTTATCCATTTGAAAACTAGTTTATTCGGCACTGCTTTGTACCCGAATGACCTGCACTCTTTTTACTCTCTCACCCCCTCTAACCCTCTGTCTCTCTCTGTCCCCGCTCCCCACCCTTTCCCTCTCACCCACACCCCTCTTACCCGCTTCTCGTCACTCCTCTCCTCCCCTCCCTCACCTCTGCCCGCTCTCCCCTTGCGCTCCTCTCAACACCCCCCCACCCACCCTCCCTCTCCACTCCCCTCTCCCTCCGCTCTGTCTCTCTCTGCCCCGCAGTTCGGACAGATGGCCTCGGGGGTCTCCAGCGCTCTGCTCGGCCTCCTCATCCTGTTCACCGCCTCCTGGCGGCTGGGCTACACCATGCTGGTGGGCGCCCCCTGGTGGACCGGAGTCATCGTGAGTGGGGGCTCCCCCGACCCCCTCGGGCATAGCTGGGTCTGCGAGGAGGAGGGGGGCGGAGGGGGGAGGTGGAGAGGCTGAGGGAAAGGGTAGGGAGAGGCGGCGAGGAGGGCAGGAGTCACAACGCGCCGGAGGAACTCAGCAGGTCGGGGATCGATGGACGTTTCGGGCCGGAACCCAGGAGGGGCAGGAGGGAGGGCTGAGGGAAAGGGTAGGGAGAGCGGCGAGGAGGGCAGGAGGGCAAGTAGGGAGGGAGTCGGAGTTGTGAGTCTGACCCCTGTTTATTCAGTCCACAGTGGCCGGGATGCTGATCATGGCCGTTCACCGGTCGCCGAACAAATCCACGGTGGGTTTACGGTTCCCGGTGTCCGGGTACCCCGACACACCGGGAGCTTTACCGCACACGGTTCCCTTTCGTGTTCGTTCTCTCTCTCCCTCCCTCTCCCTCTTTCCTCCCCCCTCTCTTTATCCCCCATCACCGTGTCTCTCACCCGCCATCTCTCACATTTCTGTTCCTCCTCTTCCCCCCTCTCTCTCCGACTGTTCCCTCTCTCTCTTCCCCCTCCCCTTTTCCCTGATCTCCATCTCTCCCCCTTTTCTTCATCCCTCCTCTACACCCTCTCCCTCTGCCTCTGTCCGCTCTTCTCTTTTCTCTCTTGGCCCTCTCACGCTCCCTCTCTCTCTCTCCCCCTCTGGGTCTCCCCGTCTCGCCTCCATTTTCACTTCCCCTGTCTCTCCCCTATCTCTTTCCCACTTCTCTTTCCATCCCTGGGACGACCAACCCGCATCTCCCTTTCCACTCTCTCTCTCTCCCCCCCCTTCTCACTCGCTGCTATCCTTTTCAACTTTTGCCCCTTCGTCCTCGTCCCCGTCACTCGCCCCTCTCCCTTTCCAGTTCTCTCTCCACCCGTCTCTCCTCCGCCCTTTCCGCCTCCCTCTCCTTTCCTTTGTTTCCCCCTCCCTCTCTCCCTTTTCACTTTCTTCCCCCCCGATCGCACTCGCCCCTCTGCCTTTCCACTCTCCCTCTCTCTGTGAATCTCCTCGCTCTTTCTCTCTCTCTCTCTCTGTCTCCAGCCCCCCTCCCTCTCTATTTTCTTTCTTCCCCTCCCTGGCTCTCCCTTCTCCCATTCCACCTCTCTCGCTCCCCCCTCTCTCTCTATCTCTCCCCCTTCCTTTCCAACTCCTCTCCCTCTCTCTGTTCCTCTCTCTCTCGCTCCTCTCTCTGCTTCCACGTTCTCTCTCTCACTCGCCCCTCTACATTCTCACTGTCCCTCTGCCGTCCTCTCAGTCTCTGTCTCCTTGCTCTGTCTCCCTCTACTTCTCCCTTTCCACGTTCTCCCTCTCTCGCTCTGTCTCCCCTTCTCCTTTTCCGCCCCTCCCTCTCTCTCCTGCATCCTCTCTCCCCTCCCCCTCTTTCCCTACCCCTCTCTCCCTCCCCTTCATCCCATCCCCCGTCTCCCTCCTCCCTCTCTCCCTCTCAACCCATCCCCTCTCTCCCTCCTCTTCTCTCCCTCCCCCCTCATCCCACCCCGTCTCTTCCTCCCCCTCCATCCCCCTATCATCCCATCCCCCTCTCTCCCTCCCCCTCATCCCATCCCCCTCTCGCCCTCCTCCCCTCCCCCTCTCATCCCATCCCACTCTCTCCCTCCCCCCCTTTCCCTCCCTCCCATCCCATCCCCCTCCCCCTCTCTCCCCCCCTCTCCCCCTCTCATTCCATCCCTCTCTGTCCCTCCTCCCTTCATTCACACTGTCACTCCTCTCCATTTTCACCTTTCTCCCCCTCTCCCTTCCAATTTCTCTCTCTCCCCCCGTTCCTATCCGCTCTTCCTTTCGACTTCTTGCCTTCCTCTCGCCGCTCTCCTCCTTTCCAGTCTCTCTCTCTCTCCGTCCATCCCCCCCCGTCCGTTATCACTCTCTGTCCCATCACTGTCCCTCCCCACCCCTCTTCTCTCTGTCGTTCTCAGTCTCTCTCTCTCTCTGTTCCCCCTTTCACACTCTCTCTCTCTCTCTCTCTCTGCGACACTCACTTCCCTCCCTGTTTATTCAATCTCAACTCCTCATCCCTCCTCTCCTCCCCCCCCGCCCCCAGCTCTCCCAACTCTCCATTTAACCTTCTGCAGACAGACACTCAGTGACCGGGTGTGACCCTCCCTCCCACTTCCTCACCCTCACCATCCTGTCACCCTCCTTCCCATCCCATCCCTCCCCCTCCCTCCCCTCCCTCCACACTCAGTGAGTCACTCCCTCACCCTCACCATCCTGTCACCCTCCTTCCCATCCCATCACTCCCCCTCCCCTCCCTCCACACTGAGTCACTCCCTCACCCTCACCATCCTGTCACCCTCCTTCCCATCCCATCACTCACAAACCCCTCCCCTCCCTCCACACTCAGTGAGTCACTCCCTCACCCTCTGCACCCTGTCACCCTCCTTCCCATCCCATCACTCTCCTCCCTCCACACTCAGTGAGTCACTCCCTCACCCTCACCATCCTGTCACCCTCCTTCCCATCCCATCACTCCACCTCCCTCCCACTTCCTCCACCACTCAGTGAGTCACTCCCTCACCCTCACCATCCTGTCACCCTCCTTCCCATCCCATCACTCCCCCTCCCTCCCACTTCCTCCACCACTCAGTGAGTCACTCCCTCACCCTCACCATCCTGTCACCCTCCTTCCCATCCCATCACTCCCCCTCCCTCCCTCCACACTCACTGAGTCACTCCCTCACCCTCTGCACCCTGTCACCCTCCTTCCCATCCCATCACTCACAAACCCCTCCCCTCGCTTTCCTCTCCCCGCCACCTCGATGTTGTTCAACTTACGCTGGATGGCTGCCATTTTGTGATGCCAATTTTCGCCTCTCCTCATCGCCTTCTCTTTCTGTTACCCAGTGAGTCTCTCCACTACTCACCCCATCACTCCTGACACCCTCCCCTCTCCGTCCCCTTGTCCTTTCTCCTGCCATCCAACACATCCTGGGTGGCGAACGTTGTCCGATGGGAAATTTCGCTCCCTCACCCGATCCCTTCCCTCTCTCGTTGAGTGAGTCTCTCCCCTCTCCCTCCGTTCAGACACTCAACTCTCCGTCCCATCAGCCCAGATCGCGCCTCGACCTCTCACTCTCCCTTTCCCCTGTCCACGCCCTCCTTCTTGCCGTCCGTCTTATTTGCGAAGGATCAAAACCACCCACCCTTCCCCCACACTCCCCATCCTGTTCCTGCCCACCCTGTCCTTTCAGACCCCACTTTCCTGGTCCTGCAACTTCCCCTCCCTTCCCATCCCATCAGATCCCCTCCCACCTCGTCCCATTACTTTCCCTCCTTCCTGGTCAGATCACTCCCGCTCCCTTCCTATCGTTTCACTCCTCCTCACCCCGACTCTATCTTATCCACGTCACCACCAGTTTGTGACAGGAACGTTCGCCCCTTTTCGTCCCCTATTGAGTCAGTGACTTCGCCACGGTCACCGTCTCATCAGTCCGCTCCTCATCCCATCACTCCTCTTCCTCCCAAACCCCTCACCCCTCCTCCCCAAAACCCACATGTATATGTGTATGTGTGAACATCTGAGATATATACATTAGTTTATTCAATGACAAAATTATTAGAATTAAAACATACATGCAATACCCAAGACGATATAAAACAAATTAAAATACTGTTATTACAATCAATAACACACTCAATCCCAGGATTGTTTCCACGGGCACCGCATGTTCCTTCGCCATAGATTCTGTGTGCAACAGTGGCCATTGTAAGTCAGTGTCTCACTCCATCCCTGGCGGCCACATTAACCAAGGAACACACACAAAAATGCTGGTGAACACAGCAGGCCAGGCAGCATCTCTAGGAAGAGGTACAGTCGACATTTCGGGTCGAGACCCTTCGTCAGGACTAATTTAAAGAGGAGATAGTCAGAGATTGGAAAGTGGGAGGGGGATGGGGAGGGATGGGGCCAAGAGCTGGACAGGTGATTGGCAAAAGGGATACAGAGATGGAGGAGGGGGAGGGTCATGGGACAGGAGGCCTAGGGAAAAAGAAAGGGGAGGTGAACCCACTATAGTGAGAGTGACAGAGGGAGAAAAAAGGGAGAGAAAAAAAGGGGAAAAATAATAATGATAATAAATAATAAATAAGGGATGGGATACAAAGCAGAGGTGGGGCATTAACTGAAGTTGGAGAAGTCAATGTTCATGCCATCAGGTTGGAGGCTACCCAGATGGAATATAAGGTGTTGTTCCTCCAACCTGAGTGTGGCTTCATCTTTACAGTAGAGGAGGCCGTGGATAGACATGTCAGAATGGGAATGGGATGTGGAATTAAAATGTGTGGCCACAGGGAGATCCTGCTTTCTCTGGCGGACAGCGCATAGGTGTTCAGCAAAGCGGTCTCCCAGTCTGCGTCGTGTCTCGCCAATATATAGAAGGCCGCATCGGGAGCACTGGACGCAGTATATCACCCCAGTTGACTCACAGGTGAAGTGTCGCCTCACCTGGAAGGACTGTCTGGGGCCCTGAATGGTGGTAAGGGAGGAAGTGTAAGGGCATGTGCAGCACTTGTTCCACTTACAAGGATTAGTGCTGGGTGGGAGATAGGTGGGAAGGGATGTGGGGGGGACGAATGGACAAGGGAGTCACTGGGATTGTGTGATGGAACGGCGTGGAGGGAGATTCACTCTGTGTCTGACCCCGGGAGTGTGTGATGGAACGGTGTAGAGGGAGCTTCACACTGTGTCTGACCCCGGGAGTGTGTGATGGGATGGTGTGGAGGGAGATTCACTCTGTGTCTGACCCCGGGAGTGTGTGATGGGACGGTGTGGTGAGAGATTCACTCTGTGTTTGACCCCGGAAGTGTGTGATGGGACGGTGTGGAGGGAGATTCACTCTGTGTCTGACCCCGGGAGTGTGTGATGGGACAGTCAGGGCCCCAGACATATTTATTTATTATTTCCCTTTTTTCTCCCTCTGTCCCTCTGACTATACCCCTTGCCCATCCTCTGGGTTTCCCCCTCCCCCCCCGTCTTTCTCCCTGGACCTCCTGTCCCATGATCCTCTCATATCCCCTTTGCCAATCACCTGTCCAGCTCTTGGCTCCATCCCTCCCCCTCCTGTCTTCTCCTATCATTTTGGATCTCCCCCTCCCCCTCCAACTTTCAAATCTCTTACTAACTCTTCCTTCAGTTCGTCCTCACGAAGGGTCTCGGTCTGAAACGTCGACTGTACCTCTTCCTACAGGTGCTGCCTGGCCTGCTGCGTTCACCAGCAACTTTGATGCGTGTTGTTTATTATCAAAGTTCTTATTTGTCACCATATACTACCCCGAGATTCATTTTATTGCAGTCATTTACAGGACAATAAATCAATATAGCAGAATTTATGAAAAACTATACAAAAACAAAGACTAACCAACAAGCAACGTGCAAAGGAAGGGAAATTTGTGCAAATAAAATATTAAATAATCATGACATGAGTTGTAAATTATTTCAAAGTGAGTCCGTAGGTTGTGGAATCAGTTCAGAGTTGATGTGAGTGAAGCTATCCACGCCGGTCACGAGTCACCCGTGTCTCAGAAAAAAACCCCGCCATCATCGGGCCCTTCCTGTCTGTGTAATTCCCCGGCATGAAACGTAAAAGTTGCCCGTGAACGCAGCAGACCAGCCAGCATTACGTACTCCCGGGATAATCCCACCCTGGGACACCGGTGACCCAGACTGAGCCCCGGCCCCCGGGCTCTTCCTGTCTGTGTCATTCCCCGGGGTCTCGAACCCGCACATCCGGCGGAAGCAGCGCCGCTGGACAGGAGGCGGAAATACGTCACCACGGGAGACCAGCGAACGACACACAGCGCGAGCCTAAAGCTAGTTCCGTTAAAAACAGTTGGGAATTAAACCTGGCGCGTGGCCATTAAAGGTAAGGGGAAGTGGGGAGTGGGGGGTTAAAGGGGAGGGCGGGGAATCGGCCAAACTGTCGGCATCCCGCGGGCGGGGATGTTCACACGGTCACTGTCAGTCGGGGTCTGGGTTCCTGCAGAGATCTCAGTTCCTTCTCCCCGGTCTCACTGAACCGATTCCCCCCCAGCCTGAAACAGATGGGAGAATAAAGATGAAATAAACAGATCACACAACAGTGTCAGTAACAGGGGACAACACTCACAGACAAATATCACCAGAAAACCCGCGGATCCGCTGATATTTTATCACATTGAACATTAACACAAACACTCACCCGATCCGCTCCAGACTCGGGAGGGTCAGTATGAGACGGCGGAGAGCGGGGACAGATCGGTCTGTCAGCGAATTTGATCTCAGGTTCAGCGCCGTCACTGATGGGTTTGTACTGAGAGCGGAGACGAGATCCTCGGCACCAGAATCTGTGAGACCGACCTCACACAGCCTGGAGATGAGAGAGAGTGAGGGTGAAGGACACAGAGAGACAGGAGACGGTACAAATCCCCAGTGTTTATCAGCAACACAATTACTGATCACATTAATGTTCAGTGTCAGACACCCAGTGACTGTAAACACAATCTCCCACAGTCTGGTACTTACCCCAGTTTCTGTATTTTACACTCCGGGTTCCTCAGAGCCGCAGACACCAGTTTCACTCCTGAATCTCCCAGTTTATTAAAACTCAGTCTAAACACAAACAGACAAATTGATGAACAAAGTGATTCAAACTGTGGGTCTGAGGGAATTTCTCTCACTCGGATATTTCAGGAAACATTAAACCCTTCAGTAAATCACTGATCGGAGTTCCCATCACTGTCAATGTCCCTCACTGCCCAGCTCCAGGGTATTCACCGAATGTCAGTAATTTAGTCTGTCGGTGTGACCCTGTAAACTCCACATATCCTGTTTCATTCCCCGATGGTTAGAAACGTGTTCCTGACCTGAGAGGGTCGGGAGGGGCAGGGATGAAGGAGGAACGGGGATGGGGAAGAGAGATCCCACAGGACGAAGGGTGATGGCATTTGTTACAATTCTTCACAACCTGATTTACTACAGTTTTACCCAAATCCTTTTACATTGAAACAACACAATGGGACAGTTTCACAGTTCAGAGTGAGAGATAAATCAAGTTACCTCAACTCCCGGCACTTGTGCAGCCCGGGTCCCAGCCGCTGGATTCCTTCACACTGAATGTGGCAGTTCTCCAGGTCGAGGTGTTTTATTGTATCACAGTGTCCAATGACATGAGACAGGACCGCGCAGTCAATCGGGGTCAGTGTCATTCCACTGAATGAAAGTGTTTCCACAGATCCCAGTGCGGCCTGAGCCAGTCCAGGGTTCTGAGACTCAAACAGGTAGTGCAATGTGTTCAGGAGACTCCTTTTACCAGCTTCACTCCTCGTGTTTCCACTCTGGCGTTTAACCTTCTCCTTCACCCAGTCAATCACCCAGCAGGTTGTTTCATGAGGAAATGGACCCAGAAACTCCTCCAGGCCCCGAGCTGTCATTGGGTTGGAGAGACCAGCAACAAAACGGAGAAATACCTCAAATCGACCGTCTGTCGTGCTGTGGGCTTCAGTGAGGAGTCTCAGACTATCCCCGGGATGTGGATTCAGGAATTGTGTGACTGCAGCTACAAACTCTTGGATGGTGAGGTGTGGGAATGTGTACACCACACTCCGGGCAGAATCCTCTCTCTCCAAAAGCTCCATCAGGAACCCGGACAGGAACTGGGAAGGCTGCAGATTGTAGTTGATTAAATCTCCATCTGTAAACACAATCTTCTTATCGTACACTCCTCTGAAGGCCATCTGACCAACCCTGAGAAACACATCACGGGGGTTCTTAATCTCACGGCCGTGGTTTTTCAGGATGTTGTAAATATAGTAGGAATACAGTTGGGTGATGGTCTTGGGAACTCGCTGCGGGTCCCTGACTCTTTGTGTGAAGAAGGGGCCCAGTGCCAGAGCGAGGATCCAGCAGTAGGAGGGGTTGTAGCTCATGGTGTACAGGATCTCGTTCTCCTTCACGTGTTTGAAAACAGCTGCTGCCACTGTCTGATCTTCAAAATGCCTGACGAAATATTCCTTCCGTTCCTCACCAACAAATCCCAGGATTTCAGCCCAGACACTGATCTTCGCCTTTTCCAGTAAATGTAACGCAGTGGGGCGGGTGGTCACCAGCACTGAACACCCTGGGAGCAGCTTGCCCTGGATTAAACCGTACACAATGTCAGACACTTCACACCACCACTCGGGATCTGGGCACTGGTGCTTGGGTTCTGTATTTCTCCGACTGTCAGCAAAATCGATTCTGTGTTTGAATTCATCCAAACCATCAAATATAAACAGCAATCCCTCTGGGTTCTTCCAGACCTCCCTCAGGATATTTCCAAAGTAAGGATACTGATCCAGAATCAGTTCCCTCAGGTTTATTCGACAGTTAATACTGTTTAAATCTCGGAATTTGAAACTGAAGACAAACTGGAATTGTTGGTATATTTTCCCTGTGGCCCAGTCATAAACAATCTTTTGTACCATTGTTGTTTTCCCGACCCCTGGGACTCCGGCCACTGCTGCCGAACTCCCAGATTTGGATTTACTCCGGGAAAAGCTGCTCTGGAACAACTGATCAGTGCGGATGTTCTCCAGCTGTCTGCGGAGATGTTTTTCTCTCCACTCCTCGTGGTCTCTGCCTCTTGCCAGCAGCTCATGTTCCACCAGTCTCCGATCTCGAACAGTAGAAATGACCGTGAGCTCAGCGTATCGATCAACCAGCTGGAAAACCTTCACCTTCTCCCTCATCAGGATCGTGTTCACTCTCAGTGTTTCAGTTTGTGCCCGCAGAGTCTCCTTGTGTTTCTGTTGAACATCTTCCATGGAAACAGACAGTGAACAAACTGTTACATGCCTCAACTCAGAACTCAGTATTTAAGCACACAAGAGTTAGCTCAAAGCTCTTGCATTAATTGGATTCATCAATGGATGCTCGAACAGTAAATTTGATAAACAAACCCCTGACTGGACAGAGAGGCCTGGTCCAGATAAACACCAGATCATCACATTTCACAATTAACTGTGCTGTGAAAGTGAGTATTTCCCTGGTAGTTCACTGACCCCCGACTGTCCCGTACTGGACAAACTCCCACTACTATCACAGCTGTCATTTTTTCCTGTGGAAGAAACTTTTAGTCCCCAGTGTTGATGTGGCATCTGGAGATGGAGGAAAGGATAGTGGGCATTCTGTGAAAGGAACAGGTCAGGGAATCACAGCTCCCCCTCCCCTCTCATCGTCACCCTGTCAGGGAGGTGTGGGCGCTCACAGTGTGTCAGGACCCTGTCAGGGGTGTGTGGGATTTCACATGGTGTCAGGAACCTGTCAGGGGTGTGTGGGGTCTCACAGTGCGCCGGGGTGTGTGGGAGCTCACAGTTTGTCAGGACCATATCTGGGGTTTGTTTAGTCTCAAAGTGCGTCAGGAATCTGTCAGGGGTGTGTGGAGTCTCAGTGTGTCAGGACCTGCAGGTGTGTGTGGGGTCTCACAGTGTGTCAGGACCCTCTCAGGGGCGTGTAGGTTTTCACAGTGTGTCAGGATCCTGCAAGTGTGTGTGGAGTCTCACAATGTGTCACAACACTGTCAGGAGTGTGTGGGGATCTCACAGTGTGTCCGGACCCTGTCAGTTGAGTGTCGGAATCTCACAGTGTGTCAAGACCCTGCCAGGTGTGGGGGGGGGGGGGGTCTCACAGTCTCAGCATTTTGCCAGGGGTGTATGGCGTTTGGCAATGTGCCAGGACCCTATCCGGTGTGTGTGGGGGTCTTAGAGTGTGTCCTCTCCCTCTCATGTGTATGTGGGGTCTCACAGTGTGTCAGGACTCTGCCAGGGGTGTGTAGGGTCTCAGAGTGCATTAAGGGTGTGTGGGTTCACACAGATTGTCAGGACCCTGTCAGGGGTGTGTGGGGTCTCAGTGTGTCACGACACTGTCAGGAGTGTGTGGGGTCTCACAGTGTGTCAGGACCCTGTCAGGGGTGTGTGGGTTTTCACAATGTGTCAGGACTCTTTCAGGTGTGTGTTGGGTCTCAAATTGTGTCAGTACCTTGTCAGGGGTGTGTGGGGGTCTTACAGTGTGTCAGGACCCTGCCAGGGGCGTGTGGGGATCTCACAGTGTGTCAAGACCCTGCCAGTGGTGTGGGGGGGTCTCACACTGTCTCAGGATTTTGTCACGGGTGTGTGGCGTCTGGCAATGTGTCAGGACCCTATCCGGTGCGTGTGGGGGTCTTAAATACTGTGTTCTCTCCCTCTCGTGTGTGTGGGGCCTCACAGTGTGTCAGGAACCTAAGAGTGGTGTGTGGGGTGTTACAGTGTGTCAGGACCCTGTCAGGTGTGTGCGTGGTCTCACAGTGTGTCAGGACCCTGTCAGGTGTCTGTGGGGTCTCACAGTGTGTCAGGACCCTGTTAGGGGTGTGTTGGGTCTCAAAGTGTGTGAGGACCCTGTCAGCGGTGTGTGGGGTCTCACAGTGTGTCAGGACCCTGTCAGGGGTGTGTGGGATGTCACATTGTGTCAGGATCCTGTCAGGGGTGAGTGGGCTCTCACAGTGTGTCAGGATCCTGTCAGGGGTGAGTGGGGTCTCACAGTGTGTCAGTACCCTGTCCGGGATTAGTGGGGATCTCACAAGTGTGTCTGGATTCTGAAAGGGGTGAATTGGGTCTCAAAGTGTATCAAGACCCCGTCAATAGTGTGTGGCATCTCACGGTTTGTCAGGCCCTGTCAGGGGTGTATGGGCTTTCACAGTGTGTCAGGACCTTGTCAGGCGTGTTTGGGGTCTCACGTTGTGTCAGGACCCTATCAGTGATGAGTAGGGTTCTCATAGTGTGTCAGGACTCTGTCAGGGGTGTGTTGGGTCTCAAAGTGTGTCAGGACCCTGTTAGGGGTGTGTGGGATCTCACACTGTGTCAGGACCCTGTCAGAGGTTTGTGGGGTCTCACAGTATGCCAGGACGCTAACTATGTTCTGTGGGGTCTGACAGTGAGTCAGTATCCTGTCAGGTGTTTGTGGGGTCTCACAGTGTGTCAGGACCCTGTCCGGGATTAGTGGGGATCTCACAAGTGTGTCTGGATTCTGAAAGGGGTGAGTTGGGTCTCAAAGTGTATCAAGACCCCGTCAGTAGTGTGTGGCATCTCACGGTTTGTCAGGACCCTGTCAGGGGTGTATGGGCTTTCACAGTGTGTCAGGCGTGTTTGGGGTCTCATGTTGTGTCAGGACCCTATCAGTGATGAGTAGGGTTCTCATAGTGTGTCAGGACTCTGTCAGGGGTGTGTTGGGTCTCAAAGTGTGTCAGGACCCTGTCAGTGGTGTGTGTGGTCTCACAGTGCGTCTGGGTGTGTGGGAGCTCACAGTTTGTTAGGACCATGTCAGAGGTGTGTTTATTCTCAAAGTGCGTCAGGAATCTGCCAGGGGTGTGTGGGGTCTCACAGTGTGTCAGGAACCTGCCAGGGGTGTGTGGGGTCTCACAGTGTGTCAGGACCCTGTCAGTAGTGTGTGGGGTCTCACAGTGTGTCAGGACCCTGTCAGGGGTGTGTGGGGTCTCACAGTGTGTCAGGAATCTGTCAGGGGTGTGTAAGGTCTCACAGTTTGTCAGGACCCTGTCAGGGATTAGTGGGGATCTCACAGTATGTCAGGATTCTGAAAGGGGTATGTTGGGTCTCAAACTGTGTCAAGACCCTGTCAGGGTTGTGTGGGGCCTCGCAGTGCATCAGGACCCTGTCAGGGGTGTCTGGCGTCTCGCAGTGCGTCAGGACCCTGTCAGGGGTGTGTGGCGTCTCACAGTTTGTCAGGACCCTGTCAGCGGTGTATGTGGTTTCACAGTGTGTCAGGATTCTGAAAGGGGTTTGTTAGGTCTCAAAGTGTGTCACGACCCTGTCAGGGGTGTGTGGGGTCTGACTGTATGTCAGGACCCTGTCAGGGATGTGTGGGGATCTCACAGTCTGTCAGGACCCTGTCAGGTGTTTGTTGTCTCACAGTGTGTCATAACCCTACCAGGTGGGTGTGGGGTGTCACGTTGTGTCAGGAACCTGTCAGTTGTGTGTGGGGTCTCATTGTGTGTCTGGACCCTGTCAGGGGTGTGTAAGGTCTCACGGTTTGTCAGGACCCTGTCAGCAGTGTGTGTGGTCTCACAGTGTGTCAGGAGCCTGTCAGAGCTGTGTGGGATCTCATAGTTTGTCTGGATCCTGTTAGTAGTGTGTGGAGTCACACAGTGTGTCAAGACCGTGTCAGTAGTTTGTGGGGTCTCACAGTGTGTCAGCACTCTGTCAGGGGTGTGTGGCATCTCACAGTGTGTCAGGACCCTGTTGTGGCGGGGGTGGGAGCGTGTCTCACAGTGTGTCAGGAACCTGTGTGGGGTCTCACAATGTGTCAGCACCACAGCTGCGTTGTGTGGGGTTTCACAGTGTGTCAGGGAACAGTCAGGTTAGTGTGGGGTCTCACAGCGTGTCACGATCCTGCCATGGTTGTGTGGGGTCTCACAGTGTGTCAGGACCCTGTCAGGGGTGTATGAGGTCTCACAGTAGGTCAGGACCCTAACTACGTTCCGTGGGGTCTGACAGTGAGTCAGATCTCGTCAAGGGTGTTTGGGGTCTCTCAGTGGGTCAGGACCCTGCCAGAGGTGTGTGGGGTGTCACACTGTGTCAGGACCCTGCCAGAGGTGTGTGGGGTCTCACACAGTGTCAGGACCCTGTCAGTTGTGTGCGGGGTCTGACAGGGAGTCAGGACCCTGTCAGGTGTGTGTGGGGTCTCATACTGTCTCAGGATTTTGTCAGGGGTGTGTGGGGTCTCACAGCGTGTCAGAATCCTGTCAGGGGTGTGTGTGGTCTCACAGTGTGTCAGAATCCTGTCAGGGGTGTGTGGGTCTCACAGTGTGTCAGGACTGTGTCAGTGGCTTGTGGGGTCTCACAGTATGTCAGGACGCTAAATAGGTTCTGTGGGGTCTGACAGTGAGTCAGGACCCTGCCAGGGGTGTGTGGGTCACAGAGTGTGTCAAGACCCGTCAGGGGTGTGTGGGGTCTCATAGTGTGTTAGGAACCTGTCAGGGGTGTGTGGGGATCTCAGTGTGTTAGGACCCTGTCAGGGGTGTGTGGGGATCTCAGTGTGTTAGGACCCTGCCAGGGGTGTGGGGGGTCTCACACTGTCTCAGCATTTTGCCAGGGGTGTATAGCGTCTGGGAATGTGCAATGTGTCAGGACCCTATCAGGTGCCTGTGGGGATCTTAGAGTGTGTCCTCTCCGTCTCATGGGTGTGTGGGATCTCCTAGTGGGTCAGGAAACTGTCAGGGGTGACTGGGGTCTCACACTGTGTCAGGATCTTGACAGGTGTGTGTGGGGCCTCACAGTGTGTCAGGACCCTGTCAGATGTTTGTGGGGTATCTCAGTATTTCAGGATCCCTCCATGGGTGTGTGGGGTGTCTCACACTGTGTCAGGACTCTGTCCGGGGTGTGTGGGGTCTGACAGTGTGTGAGGACCCTGTCAGGGGTGCGTGGGGTCTCACAGTGTGTCAGGATCCTGTCAGCGGTGTGTGGCGTCTCACAGTGTGTCAGGACCCTGTCAGGGGTGTGTGGGGTTTCACAGTGTGTCAGGAACCTGTCAGGGGTGTGTGGGGTCTCGCAGTGCGTCAGGACCCTGCCAGGGGTGTGTGGGGTCTCACAGTGTGTCAGGATCCTGCAGGTGTGTGTGGGGTCTCACAGTGTGTCAAGACCCTGCAAGGGGTGTGGGGGGGGGGTCTCACACAGTCTCTGCATTTTGTCAGGGGTGTATGGCATCTGGCAATGTGTCAGGACCCTATCCGGTGCGTGTGGGGGTCTTAAGAGTGTGTTCTCTCCCTCTCATGTGAGTGTGGGGCCTCACAGTGTGTCAGGAAACTGTGAGGGGTGTGTGGGGTGTCACAGTGTCTCAGGACCCTGTCAGGTGTCTGTGGGGTCCCACAACGTGTCAGGACACTGTCAGGGATGTGTCGGGTCTCACAATTTGTCAGGACCACAACTGGGCTGTGTGGGGTCTCACAGTTTGTCAGGACCCTGTCAGGGATGTCTTTGGTCTCACATTGTGTCAGGAACCTGTCGGGGTGTGTGGGATCTCACACTGTGTCAGGACACTGTCAGCGATGTGTGGGGCCTCACAGTTTGTCAGTATGCCGTCAGAGGTTTGTGGGGTCTCACGGTGGATCAGGACCCTGTCATGGGTGTCTGGGGTTTCACAGTGTGTCAGGACACTGTCACGGGTTTGTGGGGTCTCACAGTGTGTCAGGACCCTGCCAGGGGTGTGGGTTCTCACACTGTGTCAGGACCCTGTCAGGGGTGTGTGGGGTCTCACTGAGTGTCAGGACTCTTTCAGTCGTGTGTAGGGTCCTGCAGTGCTTCGTGATGTGCGGGAGCTCACAGTTTGTCAGGACCAAGTCAGGGGTGTGTTTAGTCTCAAAGTGCGTCAGGAACCTGCCAGGGGTGTGTGGGGTCTCACTGTGTGTCAGGACCCTGTATGGGGTGGGTAGGGACTCACAGTCTGTCAGGACCTGTCAGGGATGTGTGGGTCTTCACGGCGTGTCAGAAGCCTGTCAGGGGCATGTGTGGTCTCACAGTTTGTCAGGCCCCTGTTAGGTATGTGTTGGGTTGCAAGTGTGTCAGGACCCTGTCAGCGGTGTGCGTGGTTTCTCAGTGTGTCAGGACTCTGTCAGGGGTGTTTGGGGTCTCACAGTGTTTCAAGACCCTGTCAGAGCTGTGTGGGGTCTCACAGTTTGTCTGGATCCTGTTAGTAGTCTGTGGAGTCACACAGTGTGTCAAGACCGTGTCAGTAGTTTGTGGGGTCTCAGAGTGGGTCATGGTCTCACAGTATGCCAGGACACTAACTATGTTTTGTGGGGTCTGACAGTGAGTCTGGACCCTGTCAGGGGTGTGTGGGGTGTCACAGTGTGTCAGGACCCTATCAGGTGTTTGTGGGTCTCTCAGTGTGTCAGAACCCTTCCAGGGGTGTGTGGTGTCTCACACTGTGTCAGGATCTTGTCAGGGGTGTGTGGGGTCTCACAGTGTGTCAGGACCCTATCCGGTGAGTGTGGGGGTCTTAGAGTATGTCCCTTTCATGTGTGTGTGGGGTCTCACAGTGTGTCAGGACCCTGTCAGGTGTTTGTTGTCTCACAGTGTGTCAGAACCCTGCCAGGGGGGTGTAGGGTGTCTCATTGTGTCAGGAACCTGTCAGTTGTGTGTGGGGTTTCACTGTGTGTCCGGACCCTGTCAGGGGTGTGTGGAGATCTCACAGTGTGTCAAGACCCTGCCAGGGGTGTGGGGGGTCTCACACTGTCTCAGCATTTTGCCAGGGGTGTATGGCGTCTGGCAATGTGTCAGGACCCTATCCGGTGCGTGTGGGGATGTTACAGTGTGTTCTCTCCCTCTCATGTGTGTGTGGCGTCTCACAGTGTGTCAGGACCCTGCCAGGGGTGTGTGGGGTCTCACAGTGTGTCAAGACCCTGTCAGCGGTTATTGGGGTCTCACAGTGTGTCAGGATCTTGTCAGGGGTGTTTTGGCTCTCAGAGTGTGTCAGGACTCTGCCAGGGGTGTGTAGGGTCTCAGAGTGCATCAGGGGTGTGTGGGTTCACACAGATTATCAGCATCCTGCCAGGTGTGTGTGGATCACACAGTGTGTCAGGACCCTGTCAGGTGTGTGTCGGGTCTCACAATGTGTCAGGACCCCAACTGGGTTGTGTGGGGTCTCACACTGTGTCAGGACCCTGTCAGCGACGTGTGGGGTCTCACAGTGTGTCAGGACCCCGTCAGAGGTTTGTGGGATCTCACACTGTGTCAGGACCCTGTCAGCGATGTGTGGGGTCTCACAGTGTGTCAGGACCCCGTCAGAGGTTTGTGGCGTCTCACAGTGGGTCAGGACCCTGGCATGGGTGTCTGGGGTTTCACAGTGTGTCTGGACACTGTCACGGGTTTGTGGGGTCTCACAGTGTGTCAGGACCCTGCCAGGGGTGTGGGGGTCTCACACTGAGTCAGGACCCGTCAGGGGTGTGGGGGTCTCACACTGAGTCAGGACCCATCAGGGGTGTGTGGGGACTCACTGTGTGTCAGGACCCTGCTAGGGGTGTGGGGGTCTCACACTGAGTCAGGACCCGTCAGGGGTGTGTGGGGACTCACTGTGTGTCAGGACCCTGCCAGGGGTGTGTAGGCTCTCAGAGTGCATCAGGGGTGTGTGGGTTCACACAGATTGTCAGCACCCTGCCAGGGGTGTGTGGGTCACACAGTGTCAGGAACCTGTCAGGGGTGTGTGGGGTCTCAGTGTGTCAGGATCCTGCAAAAGTGTGTGGGGTCTCACAGTGTGTCACGACACTGTCAGGAATGTGTGGGGTCTCACAGTGTGTCAGGACTCTGTCAGTTGTGTGTTGGGTCTCAAAGTGTGTCAATACCTTGTCAGGGGCGTGTGGGGTCTCACAGTGTGTCACGACACTGTCAGGAATGTGTGGGGTCTCACAGTGTGACAAGACCCAGTCAGGGGCGTGTGGGTTTTCACAGTGTGTCAGGACTCTGTCAGTTGTGTGTTGGGTCTCAAAGTGTGTCAGTACCTTGTCAGGGGTGTGTGGGGATCTCACAGTGTGTCAAGACCCTGCCAGGGGTGTGGGGGTTCTCAGACTGTCTCAGGATTTTGCCAGGGGTGTATGGCGTCTGCCAATGTGTCAGGTCCCTATCCGGTGGGTGTGGAGGTCTTAGAGTGTGTCACCTCTCTCTATCGTGTGTGTGGGGCCTCACAGTGTGTCAGGAACCTATGAGCGGTGTGTGGGGTGTCACAGTGTGTCAGGACCATGTATTGGGTGTTTGTGGTCTCACAGTGTGTCAGGACCCTGTCAGGTGTCTGTGGGGTCTCACAGTGTGTCAGGACACTATCAGGGATGTGTTGGGTTTCACAATGTGTCAGGAGCCCAACTGGGTTGTGTGGGGTCTCACCGTTTGTCAGGACCAAGTCAGGGGTGTGTTTAGTCTCAAAGTGCGTCAGGAATCTGCCAGGGGTCTGTGGGGTCTCACAATGTGTCAGGAACCTGTTAGAGGTGTGTGGGGTCTCACATTGTGTCAGGATTCTGTCAGGGGTATGTGGTGTCTCACAGTTTGTCAGGACCCTGTCAGCGGTGTGTGGGGTCTCACAGTTTGTCAGGACCCTGTCAGGGATGTCTCAAGGTGCATCAGGAATCTGCCAGGGGTGTGTGGGGTCTCACAGTGTGTCAGGACGCTGTCACGGGTGTGTGGGGTCTCACTGTGTGTCAGGACCCTGTATGGGGTGGGTAGGGACTCACAGTCTGTCAGGACCTGTCAGGGATGTGTGGGGCTTCACGGTGTGTCAAGACTTTGTCAGGGGTGTGTGGGGATCTCACAGTGTGTCAGGACCCTGTCAGGTGTGCGTGGGTATCTCACAGTGCATCAGGGCCCTGTCAGGGATGTGTAGGGTCGCACAGTGCATCAGGGGTGTGTGGGATCACACAGATTTTCAGGACTCTGCCAGGGGTGTGTGGGGTCTCACAGTGTGTCAGGACCCTGTCAGGAGTGTGTGGGGTCTCACTGTGTGTCAGGACCCTGTAAGGGGTGTGTAGGGTCTCACAGTTTGTCAGGGCCCTGTTAGGTATGTGTGGGGTTGTACAGTGTGCAGGGCTCTGTCAGGGCTGTGTAAGGTCTCACGGTTTGTCAGGACCCTGTCAGGGGTGTGTGGGGTTTCACAGCGTGTCAGGAGCCTGTCAGGTGAGTTTGGGGTCTCACAGTGTGTCAGGGCCCTGTCAGGGGTGTGTGGGGATCTCACAGTGTGTCAGGACCCTGTCTGGTGTGTGTGGGGATCTCACAGTGTGTCAGGATCCTTTCAGTGGTGTGTAGGGTCTCACACTGTGTCAGGGTGTGTGGGAGCTCACAGTTTGTCAGTGCCACGTCAGGGGTGTGTTTAGTCTCAAGGTGCATCAGGAATCTGCCAGGGGTGTGTGGGGTTTCACAGTGTGTCAGGACCCTGTCAGGTGTGCGTGGGTATCTCACAGTGCATCAGGGCCCTGTCAGGGATGTGCAGGGTCGCACAGTGCATCAGGGGTGTGTGGGATCACACAGATTTTCAGGACCCTGTCTGGTGTGTGTGGGGATCTCACAGTGTGTCAGGATCCTTTCAGTGGTGTGTAGGGTCTCACACTGTGTCAGGGTGTGTGGGAGCTCACAGTTTGTCAGTGCCACGTCAGGGGTGTGTTTAGTCTCAAGGTGCATCAGGAATCTGCCAGGGGTGTGTGGGGTTTCACAGTGTGTCAGGACCCTGTCAGGTGTGCGTGGGTATCTCACAGTGCATCAGGGCCCTGTCAGGGATGTGCAGGGTCGCACAGTGCATCAGGGGTGTGTGGGATCACACAGATTTTCAGGACCCTGTCTGGTGTGTGTGGGGATCTCACAGTGTGTCAGGATCCTTTCAGTGGTGTGTAGGGTCTCACACTGTGTCAGGGTGTGTGGGAGCTCACAGTTTGTCAGTGCCACGTCAGGGGTGTGTTTAGTCTCAAGGTGCATCAGGAATCTGCCAGGGGTGTGTGGGGTTTCACAGTGTGTCAGGACCCTGTCAGGTGTGCGTGGGTATCTCACAGTGCATCAGGGCCCTGTCAGGGATGTGCAGGGTCGCACAGTGCATCAGGGGTGTGTGGGATCACACAGATTTTCAGGACTCTGTCAGGAGTGTGTGGGGTCTCACAGTGTGTCAGGACCCTGCCAATGGTGTGTTTGGACTCACAGTGTGTAAGGAAACTGCCAGATAATGTTTGGGGTCTCACAGTATGTCAGGATCCTGTCAGGGGTTTTTTGAGTCTCACAGGGTGTCAGGACCCTGCCAGGGGTGTGTGGGGTCTCACAGTGTGTCAGGACCCTGTAAGGGGTGTGTAGGGTCTCACAGTTTGTCAGGGCCCTGTCAGGAGTGTGTGGGGTCTCACAGTGTGTCAGGACCCTGTAAGGGGTGTGTAGGGTCTCACAGTTTGTCAGGGCCCTGTTAGGTATGTGTGGGGTTGTACAGTGTGCAGGACTCTGTCAGGGGTGTGTGGGGTTTCACAGTGTGTCAGGAGCCTGTCAGGCGTGTTTGGGGTCTCACAGTGTGTCAGGGCCCTGTCAGGGGTGTGTGGGGTTCTCAGTGTGTCAGGATCCTTTCAGTGGTGTGTAGGGTCTCACAGTGTGTCGGGGTGTGTGGGAGCTCACAGTTTGTCAGTACAACATCAGGGGTGTTTTTAGTCTCAAAGTGCGTTAGGAATCTGCCAGGTGTGTGTGGGGTCTCACAGTGTGTCAGGACCCTGTCAGGGGTTTGTGGGGATCTCACAGTGTGTCAGGATCCTTTCAGTGGTGTGTAGGGTCTCACAGTGTGTCGGGGTGTGTGGGAGCTCACAGTTTGTCAGTACAACATCAGGGGTGTTTTTAGTCTCAAAGTGCGTTAGGAATCTGCCAGGTGTGTGTGGGGTCTCACAGTGTGTCAGGACCCTGTCAGGGGTTTGTGGGGATCTCACAGTGTGTCAGGATCCTTTCAGTGGTGTGTAGGGTCTCACAGTGTGTCGGGGTGTGTGGGAGCTCACAGTTTGTCAGTACAACATCAGGGGTGTTTTTAGTCTCAAAGTGCGTTAGGAATCTGCCAGGTGTGTGTGGGGTCTCACAGTGTGTCAGGACCCTGTCAGGGGTTTGTGGGGATCTCACAGTGTGTCAGGATCCTTTCAGTGGTGTGTAGGGTCTCACAGTGTGTCGGGGTGTGTGGGAGCTCACAGTTTGTCAGTACAACATCAGGGGTGTTTTTAGTCTCAAAGTGCGTTAGGAATCTGCCAGGTGTGTGTGGGGTCTCACAGTGTGTCAGGACCCTGTCAGGGGTTTGTGGGGATCTCACAGTGTGTCAGGATCCTTTCAGTGGTGTGTAGGGTCTCACAGTGTGTCGGGGTGTGTGGGAGCTCACAGTTTGTCAGTACAACATCAGGGGTGTTTTTAGTCTCAAAGTGCGTTAGGAATCTGCCAGGTGTGTGTGGGGTCTCACAGTGTGTCAGGACCCTGTCAGGGGTTTGTGGGGATCTCACAGTGTGTCAGGATCCTTTCAGTGGTGTGTAGGGTCTCACAGTGTGTCGGGGTGTGTGGGAGCTCACAGTTTGTCAGTACAACATCAGGGGTGTTTTTAGTCTCAAAGTGCGTTAGGAATCTGCCAGGTGTGTGTGGGGTCTCACAGTGTGTCAGGACCCTGTCAGGGGTTTGTGGGGATCTCACAGTGTGTCAGGATCCTTTCAGTGGTGTGTAGGGTCTCACAGTGTGTCGGGGTGTGTGGGAGCTCACAGTTTGTCAGTACAACATCAGGGGTGTTTTTAGTCTCAAAGTGCGTTAGGAATCTGCCAGGTGTGTGTGGGGTCTCACAGTGTGTCAGGACCCTGTCAGGGGTTTGTGGGGATCTCACAGTGTGTCAGGATCCTTTCAGTGGTGTGTAGGGTCTCACAGTGTGTCGGGGTGTGTGGGAGCTCACAGTTTGTCAGTACAACATCAGGGGTGTTTTTAGTCCCAAAGTGCATCAGGAATCTGCCAGGTGTGTGTTGGGTCTCACAGTGTGTCAGGACCCTGTCAGGGGTTTGTGGGGTCTCACAGTGTTAGGACCCTGCCAGTGGTGTGTTTGGACTCACAGTGTGTAAGGAAACTGCCAGATAATGTTTGGGGTCTCACAGTATGTCAGGATCCTGTCAGGGGTTTTTTGAGTCTCACAGGGTGTCAGGACCCTGCCAGGGGTGTGTGGGGTCTCACAGTGTGTCAGGACCCTGTCAGGAGTGCGTGGGGTCTCACTGTGTGTCAGGACCCTGTAAGGGGTGTGTAGGGTCTCACAGTTTGTCAGGGCCCTGTTAGGTATGTGTGGGGTTGTACAGTGTGCAGGACTCTGTCAGGGGTGTGTGGGGTTTCACAGTGTGTCAGGAGCCTGTCAGGTGTGTGTGGGGTCTCACAGTGTGTCAGGGCCCTGTCAGGGGTTTGTGGGGATCTCACAGTGTGTCAGGATCCTTTCAGTGGTGTGTAGGGTCTCACAGTGTGTCGGGGTGTGTGGGAGTTCACAGTTTGTCAGTACAACATCAGGGGTGTTTTTAGTCTCAAAGTGCGTTAGGAATCTGCCAGGTGTGTGTGGGGTCTCACAGTGTGTCAGGACCCTGTCAGGGGTTTGTGGGGATCTCACAGTGTGTCAGGATCCTTTAAGTGGTGTGTAGGGTCTCACAGTGTGTCGGGGTGTGTGGGAGCTCACAGTTTGTCAGTACAACATCAGGGGTGTTTTTAGTCTCAAAGTGCGTTAGGAATCTGCCAGGTGTGTGTGGGGTCTCACAGTGTGTCAGGACCCTGTCAGGGGTTTGTGGGGATCTCACGGTGTGTCAGGATCCTTTCAGTGGTGTGTAGGGTCTCACAGTGTGTCGGGGTGTGTGGGAGCTCACAGTTTGTCAGTACAACATCAGGGGTGTTTTTAGTCTCAAAGTGCGTTAGGAATCTGCCAGGTGTGTGTGGGGTCTCACAGTGTGTCAGGACCCTGTCAGGGGTTTGTGGGGATCTCACAGTGTGTCAGGATCCTTTCAGTGGTGTGTAGGGTCTCACAGTGTGTCGGGGTGTGTGGGAACTCACAGTTTGTCAGTACAACATCAGGGGTGTTTTTAGTCTCAAAGTGCGTTAGGAATCTGCCAGGTGTGTGTGGGGTCTCACAGTGTGTCAGGACCCTGTCAGGGGTTTGTGGGGATCTCACAGTGTGTCAGGATCCTTTCAGTGGTGTGTAGGGTCTCACAGTGTGTCGGGGTGTGTGGGAGCTCACAGTTTGTCAGTACAACATCAGGGGTGTTTTTAGTCCCAAAGTGCATCAGGAATCTGCCAGGTGTGTGTTGGGTCTCACAGTGTGTCAGGACCCTGTCAGGGGTTTGTGGGGTCTCACAGTGTTAGGACCCTGCCAGTGGTGTGTTTGGACTCACAGTGTGTAAGGAAACTGCCAGATAATGTTTGGGGTCTCACAGTATGTCAGGATCCTGTCAGGGGTTTTTTGAGTCTCACAGGGTGTCAGGACCCTGTCAGGAGTGCGTGGGGTCTCACTGTGTGTCAGGACCCTGTAAGGGGTGTGTAGGGTCTCACAGTTTGTCAGGGCCCTGTTAGGTATGTGTGGGGTTGTACAGTGTGCAGGACTCTGCAGGGGTGTGTGGGGTTTCACAGTGTGTCAGGAGCCTGTCAGGTGTGTGTGGGGTCTCACAGTGTGTCAGGGCCCTGTCAGGGGTTTGTGGGGATCTCACAGTGTGTCAGGATCCTTTCAGTGGTGTGTAGGGTCTCACAGTGTGTCGGGGTGTGTGGGAGCTCACAGTTTGTCAGTACAACATCAGGGGTGTTTTTAGTCTCAAAGTGCGTTAGGAATCTGCCAGGTGTGTGTGGGGTCTCACAGTGTGTCAGGACCCTGTCAGGGGTTTGTGGGGATCTCACAGTGTGTCAGGATCCTTTCAGTGGTGTGTAGGGTCTCACACTGTGTCGGGGTGTGTGGGAGCTCACAGTTTGTCAGTGCCACGTCAGGGGTGTGTTTAGTCTCAAGGTGCATCAGGAATCTGCCAGGGGTGTGTGGGGTTTCACAGTGTGTCAGGACCCTGTCAGGTGTGCGTGGGTATCTCACAGTGCATCAGGGCCCTGTCAGGGATGTGCAGGGTCGCACAGTGCATCAGGGGTGTGTGGGATCACACAGATTTTCAGGACCCTGTCTGGTGTGTGTGGGGATCTCACAGTGTGTCAGGATCCTTTCAGTGGTGTGTAGGGTCTCACACTGTGTCAGGGTGTGTGGGAGCTCACAGTTTGTCAGTGCCACGTCAGGGGTGTGTTTAGTCTCAAGGTGCATCAGGAATCTGCCAGGGGTGTGTGGGGTTTCACAGTGTGTCAGGACCCTGTCAGGTGTGCGTGGGTATCTCACAGTGCATCAGGGCCCTGTCAGGGATGTGCAGGGTCGCACAGTGCATCAGGGGTGTGTGGGATCACACAGATTTTCAGGACTCTGTCAGGAGTGTGTGGGGTCTCACAGTGTGTCAGGACCCTGCCAATGGTGTGTTTGGACTCACAGTGTGTAAGGAAACTGCCAGATAATGTTTGGGGTCTCACAGTATGTCAGGATCCTGTCAGGGGTTTTTTGAGTCTCACAGGGTGTCAGGACCCTGCCAGGGGTGTGTGGGGTCTCACAGTGTGTCAGGACCCTGTAAGGGGTGTGTAGGGTCTCACAGTTTGTCAGGGCCCTGTCAGGAGTGTGTGGGGTCTCACAGTGTGTCAGGACCCTGTAAGGGGTGTGTAGGGTCTCACAGTTTGTCAGGGCCCTGTTAGGTATGTGTGGGGTTGTACAGTGTGCAGGACTCTGTCAGGGGTGTGTGGGGTTTCACAGTGTGTCAGGAGCCTGTCAGGCGTGTTTGGGGTCTCACAGTGTGTCAGGGCCCTGTCAGGGGTGTGTGGGGTTCTCAGTGTGTCAGGATCCTTTCAGTGGTGTGTAGGGTCTCACAGTGTGTCGGGGTGTGTGGGAGCTCACAGTTTGTCAGTACAACATCAGGGGTGTTTTTAGTCTCAAAGTGCGTTAGGAATCTGCCAGGTGTGTGTGGGGTCTCACAGTGTGTCAGGACCCTGTCAGGGGTTTGTGGGGATCTCACAGTGTGTCAGGATCCTTTCAGTGGTGTGTAGGGTCTCACAGTGTGTCGGGGTGTGTGGGAGCTCACAGTTTGTCAGTACAACATCAGGGGTGTTTTTAGTCTCAAAGTGCGTTAGGAATCTGCCAGGTGTGTGTGGGGTCTCACAGTGTGTCAGGACCCTGTCAGGGGTTTGTGGGGATCTCACAGTGTGTCAGGATCCTTTCAGTGGTGTGTAGGGTCTCACAGTGTGTCGGGGTGTGTGGGAGCTCACAGTTTGTCAGTACAACATCAGGGGTGTTTTTAGTCTCAAAGTGCGTTAGGAATCTGCCAGGTGTGTGTGGGGTCTCACAGTGTGTCAGGACCCTGTCAGGGGTTTGTGGGGATCTCACAGTGTGTCAGGATCCTTTCAGTGGTGTGTAGGGTCTCACAGTGTGTCGGGGTGTGTGGGAGCTCACAGTTTGTCAGTACAACATCAGGGGTGTTTTTAGTCTCAAAGTGCGTTAGGAATCTGCCAGGTGTGTGTGGGGTCTCACAGTGTGTCAGGACCCTGTCAGGGGTTTGTGGGGATCTCACAGTGTGTCAGGATCCTTTCAGTGGTGTGTAGGGTCTCACAGTGTGTCGGGGTGTGTGGGAGCTCACAGTTTGTCAGTACAACATCAGGGGTGTTTTTAGTCTCAAAGTGCGTTAGGAATCTGCCAGGTGTGTGTGGGGTCTCACAGTGTGTCAGGACCCTGTCAGGGGTTTGTGGGGATCTCACAGTGTGTCAGGATCCTTTCAGTGGTGTGTAGGGTCTCACAGTGTGTCGGGGTGTGTGGGAGCTCACAGTTTGTCAGTACAACATCAGGGGTGTTTTTAGTCTCAAAGTGCGTTAGGAATCTGCCAGGTGTGTGTGGGGTCTCACAGTGTGTCAGGACCCTGTCAGGGGTTTGTGGGGATCTCACAGTGTGTCAGGATCCTTTCAGTGGTGTGTAGGGTCTCACAGTGTGTCGGGGTGTGTGGGAGCTCACAGTTTGTCAGTACAACATCAGGGGTGTTTTTAGTCTCAAAGTGCGTTAGGAATCTGCCAGGTGTGTGTGGGGTCTCACAGTGTGTCAGGACCCTGTCAGGGGTTTGTGGGGATCTCACAGTGTGTCAGGATCCTTTCAGTGGTGTGTAGGGTCTCACAGTGTGTCGGGGTGTGTGGGAGCTCACAGTTTGTCAGTACAACATCAGGGGTGTTTTTAGTCCCAAAGTGCATCAGGAATCTGCCAGGTGTGTGTTGGGTCTCACAGTGTGTCAGGACCCTGTCAGGGGTTTGTGGGGTCTCACAGTGTTAGGACCCTGCCAGTGGTGTGTTTGGACTCACAGTGTGTAAGGAAACTGCCAGATAATGTTTGGGGTCTCACAGTATGTCAGGATCCTGTCAGGGGTTTTTTGAGTCTCACAGGGTGTCAGGACCCTGCCAGGGGTGTGTGGGGTCTCACAGTGTGTCAGGACCCTGTCAGGAGTGCGTGGGGTCTCACTGTGTGTCAGGACCCTGTAAGGGGTGTGTAGGGTCTCACAGTTTGTCAGGGCCCTGTTAGGTATGTGTGGGGTTGTACAGTGTGCAGGACTCTGTCAGGGGTGTGTGGGGTTTCACAGTGTGTCAGGAGCCTGTCAGGTGTGTGTGGGGTCTCACAGTGTGTCAGGGCCCTGTCAGGGGTTTGTGGGGATCTCACAGTGTGTCAGGATCCTTTCAGTGGTGTGTAGGGTCTCACAGTGTGTCGGGGTGTGTGGGAGTTCACAGTTTGTCAGTACAACATCAGGGGTGTTTTTAGTCTCAAAGTGCGTTAGGAATCTGCCAGGTGTGTGTGGGGTCTCACAGTGTGTCAGGACCCTGTCAGGGGTTTGTGGGGATCTCACAGTGTGTCAGGATCCTTTCAGTGGTGTGTAGGGTCTCACAGTGTGTCGGGGTGTGTGGGAGCTCACAGTTTGTCAGTACAACATCAGGGGTGTTTTTAGTCTCAAAGTGCGTTAGGAATCTGCCAGGTGTGTGTGGGGTCTCACAGTGTGTCAGGACCCTGTCAGGGGTTTGTGGGGATCTCACGGTGTGTCAGGATCCTTTCAGTGGTGTGTAGGGTCTCACAGTGTGTCGGGGTGTGTGGGAGCTCACAGTTTGTCAGTACAACATCAGGGGTGTTTTTAGTCTCAAAGTGCGTTAGGAATCTGCCAGGTGTGTGTGGGGTCTCACAGTGTGTCAGGACCCTGTCAGGGGTTTGTGGGGATCTCACAGTGTGTCAGGATCCTTTCAGTGGTGTGTAGGGTCTCACAGTGTGTCGGGGTGTGTGGGAACTCACAGTTTGTCAGTACAACATCAGGGGTGTTTTTAGTCTCAAAGTGCGTTAGGAATCTGCCAGGTGTGTGTGGGGTCTCACAGTGTGTCAGGACCCTGTCAGGGGTTTGTGGGGATCTCACAGTGTGTCAGGATCCTTTCAGTGGTGTGTAGGGTCTCACAGTGTGTCGGGGTGTGTGGGAGCTCACAGTTTGTCAGTACAACATCAGGGGTGTTTTTAGTCCCAAAGTGCATCAGGAATCTGCCAGGTGTGTGTTGGGTCTCACAGTGTGTCAGGACCCTGTCAGGGGTTTGTGGGGTCTCACAGTGTTAGGACCCTGCCAGTGGTGTGTTTGGACTCACAGTGTGTAAGGAAACTGCCAGATAATGTTTGGGGTCTCACAGTATGTCAGGATCCTGTCAGGGGTTTTTTGAGTCTCACAGGGTGTCAGGACCCTGTCAGGAGTGCGTGGGGTCTCACTGTGTGTCAGGACCCTGTAAGGGGTGTGTAGGGTCTCACAGTTTGTCAGGGCCCTGTTAGGTATGTGTGGGGTTGTACAGTGTGCAGGACTCTGCAGGGGTGTGTGGGGTTTCACAGTGTGTCAGGAGCCTGTCAGGTGTGTGTGGGGTCTCACAGTGTGTCAGGGCCCTGTCAGGGGTTTGTGGGGATCTCACAGTGTGTCAGGATCCTTTCAGTGGTGTGTAGGGTCTCACAGTGTGTCGGGGTGTGTGGGAGCTCACAGTTTGTCAGTACAACATCAGGGGTGTTTTTAGTCTCAAAGTGCGTTAGGAATCTGCCAGGTGTGTGTGGGGTCTCACAGTGTGTCAGGACCCTGTCAGGGGTTTGTGGGGATCTCACAGTGTGTCAGGATCCTTTCAGTGGTGTGTAGGGTCTCACAGTGTGTCGGGGTGTGTGGGAGCTCACAGTTTGTCAGTACAACATCAGGGGTGTTTTTAGTCTCAAAGTGCGTTAGGAATCTGCCAGGTGTGTGTGGGGTCTCACAGTGTGTCAGGACCCTGCCAGGGGTGTGTGGGGTCTCACAGTGTGTCAGGACCCTGTCAGGAGTGCGTGGGGTCTCACTGTGTGTCAGGACCCTGTAAGGGGTGTGTAGGGTCTCACAGTTTGTCAGGGCCCTGTTAGGTATGTGTGGGGTTGTACAGTGTGCAGGACTCTGTCAGGGGTGTGTGGGGTTTCACAGTGTGTCAGGAGCCTGTCAGGTGTGTGTGGGGTCTCACAGTGTGTCAGGGCCCTGTCAGGGGTTTGTGGGGATCTCACAGTGTGTCATGATCCTTTCAGTGGTGTGTAGGGTCTCACAGTGTGTCGGGGTGTGTGGGAGCTCACAGTTTGTCAGTGCAACATCAGGGGTGTTTTTAGTCTCAAAGTGCATTAGGAATCTGCCAGGTGTGTGTGGGGTCTCACAGTGTGTCAGGACCCTGTCAGGGGTTTGTGGGGATCTCACAGTGTGTCAGGATCCTTTCAGTGGTGTGTAGGGTCTCACAGTGTGTCGGGGTGTGTGGGAGCTCACAGTTTGTCAGTACAACATCAGGGGTGTTTTTAGTCCCAAAGTGCATCAGGAATCTGCCAGGTGTGTGTTGGGTCTCACAGTGTGTCAGGACCCTGTCAGGGGTTTGTGGGGTCTCACAGTGTTAGGACCCTGCCAGTGGTGTGTTTGGACTCACAGTGTGTAAGGAAACTGCCAGATAATGTTTGGGGTCTCACAGTATGTCAGGATCCTGTCAGGGGTTTTTTGAGTCTCACAGGGTGTCAGGACCCTGCCAGGGGTGTGTGGGGTCTCACAGTGTGTCAGGACCCTGTCAGGAGTGCGTGGGGTCTCACTGTGTGTCAGGACCCTGTAAGGGGTGTGTAGGGTCTCACAGTTTGTCAGGGCCCTGTTAGGTATGTGTGGGGTTGTACAGTGTGCAGGACTCTGTCAGGGGTGTGTGGGGTTTCACAGTGTGTCAGGAGCCTGTCAGGTGTGTGTGGGGTCTCACAGTGTGTCAGGGCCCTGTCAGGGGTTTGTGGGGATCTCACAGTGTGTCAGGATCCTTTCAGTGGTGTGTAGGGTCTCACAGTGTGTCGGGGTGTGTGGGAGCTCACAGTTTGTCAGTACAACATCAGGGGTGTTTTTAGTCTCAAAGTGCGTTAGGAATCTGCCAGGTGTGTGTGGGGTCTCACAGTGTGTCAGGACCCTGTCAGGGGTTTGTGGGGATCTCACAGTGTGTCAGGATCCTTTCAGTGGTGTGTAGGGTCTCACAGTGTGTCGGGGTGTGTGGGAGCTCACAGTTTGTCAGTACAACATCAGGGGTGTTTTTAGTCTCAAAGTGCGTTAGGAATCTGCCAGGTGTGTGTGGGGTCTCACAGTGTGTCAGGACCCTGCCAGGGGTGTGTGGGGTCTCACAGTGTGTCAGGACCCTGTCAGGAGTGCGTGGGGTCTCACTGTGTGTCAGGACCCTGTAAGGGGTGTGTAGGGTCTCACAGTTTGTCAGGGCCCTGTTAGGTATGTGTGGGGTTGTACAGTGTGCAGGACTCTGTCAGGGGTGTGTGGGGTTTCACAGTGTGTCAGGAGCCTGTCAGGTGTGTGTGGGGTCTCACAGTGTGTCAGGGCCCTGTCAGGGGTTTGTGGGGATCTCACAGTGTGTCAGGATCCTTTCAGTGGTGTGTAGGGTCTCACAGTGTGTCGGGGTGTGTGGGAGCTCACAGTTTGTCAGTACAACATCAGGGGTGTTTTTAGTCTCAAAGTGCGTTAGGAATCTGCCAGGTGTGTGTGGGGTCTCACAGTGTGTCAGGACCCTGTCAGGGGTTTGTGGGGATCTCACAGTGTGTCAGGATCCTTTCAGTGGTGTGTAGGGTCTCACAGTGTGTCGGGGTGTGTGGGAGCTCACAGTTTGTCAGTACAACATCAGGGGTGTTTTTAGTCTCAAAGTGCGTTAGGAATCTGCCAGGTGTGTGTGGGGTCTCACAGTGTGTCAGGACCCTGTCAGGGGTTTGTGGGGATCTCACAGTGTGTCAGGATCCTTTCAGTGGTGTGTAGGGTCTCACAGTGTGTCGGGGTGTGTGGGAGCTCACAGTTTGTCAGTACAACATCAGGGGTGTTTTTAGTCCCAAAGTGCATCAGGAATCTGCCAGGTGTGTGTTGGGTCTCACAGTGTGTCAGGACCCTGTCAGGGGTTTGTGGGGTCTCACAGTGTTAGGACCCTGCCAGTGGTGTGTTTGGACTCACAGTGTGTAAGGAAACTGCCAGATAATGTTTGGGGTCTCACAGTATGTCAGGATCCTGTCAGGGGTTTTTTGAGTCTCACAGGGTGTCAGGACCCTGCCAGGGGTGTGTGGGGTCTCACAGTGTGTCAGGACCCTGTCAGGAGTGCGTGGGGTCTCACTGTGTGTCAGGACCCTGTAAGGGGTGTGTAGGGTCTCACAGTTTGTCAGGGCCCTGTTAGGTATGTGTGGGGTTGTACAGTGTGCAGGACTCTGTCAGGGGTGTGTGGGGTTTCACAGTGTGTCAGGAGCCTGTCAGGTGTGTGTGGGGTCTCACAGTGTGTCAGGGCCCTGTCAGGGGTTTGTGGGGATCTCACAGTGTGTCAGGATCCTTTCAGTGGTGTGTAGGGTCTCACAGTGTGTCGGGGTGTGTGGGAGCTCACAGTTTGTCAGTACAACATCAGGGGTGTTTTTAGTCTCAAAGTGCGTTAGGAATCTGCCAGGTGTGTGTGGGGTCTCACAGTGTGTCAGGACCCTGTCAGGGGTTTGTGGGGATCTCACAGTGTGTCAGGATCCTTTCAGTGGTGTGTAGGGTCTCACAGTGTGTCGGGGTGTGTGGGAGCTCACAGTTTGTCAGTACAACATCAGGGGTGTTTTTAGTCTCAAAGTGCGTTAGGAATCTGCCAGGTGTGTGTGGGGTCTCACAGTGTGTCAGGACCCTGTCAGGGGTTTGTGGGGATCTCACAGTGTGTCAGGATCCTTTCAGTGGTGTGTAGGGTCTCACAGTGTGTCGGGGTGTGTGGGAGCTCACAGTTTGTCAGTACAACATCAGGGGTGTTTTTAGTCTCAAAGTGCGTTAGGAATCTGCCAGGTGTGTGTGGGGTCTCACAGTGTGTCAGGACCCTGTCAGGGGTTTGTGGGGATCTCACAGTGTGTCAGGATCCTTTCAGTGGTGTGTAGGGTCTCACAGTGTGTCGGGGTGTGTGGGAGCTCACAGTTTGTCAGTACAACATCAGGGGTGTTTTTAGTCCCAAAGTGCATCAGGAATCTGCCAGGTGTGTGTTGGGTCTCACAGTGTGTCAGGACCCTGTCAGGGGTTTGTGGGGTCTCACAGTGTTAGGACCCTGCCAGTGGTGTGTTTGGGCTCACAGTGTGCAAGGAAACTGCCAGGATTGTTTGGGGTCTCACAGTGTGTCAGGATCCTGTCAGGTGTGTGTGGGGTCTTGCAGTGTGTCAGGACCCTGTCTGGGGTGTGTGGTCTCTCCATTCAACGTATTCAGTGAAAGTAGGAAGAGTAGGAAAACATTGATTGTTGAAAAATATACTTTAGATAATGTTGCAGTGGTAGAAATAATGTTCTTCAATAATCAGGGAGAAAATCTGTTTCATGTTCAGAAATAGATGTGGGAATTTCATTGCCGTGGACTGTTCCCTCTGCAAACAGTGTGAAGAACAGTGCAGAACAAGTTTGCAGCGGAATTGTAGAGAGTTACTGAAGCCTTCGTGCAGGGAAAGGTGGGGTTTTGATTGTCTGAATGTGGACTGGAAAAGCATTAACACAGGTGACAGCAACGTGATTAGTTTGAAACCTTTCTCTGGTACCATTTAAAGATTAACATCTTTGGAACTTGTTCTTGGAAATGAGACAGGCTGCATGAGGGTTGTGGCCGAGATTCTTTATGTTTCTGTTCAAGGGCTTTGAGTAATCAGTTAAAACATGGGCTACTGTAAGATTAATAATTTTCACGATATCTGTCTTTCCTTCGCTCTCTCCGCTGTTAAATGTGGCATTGTGTGATCCAACTCAGTCTGTGATGATGAAGCCTTACAATCTCTTGAGCCCATGCACTGCCCCGGGCTCCATATTTACAGACACGATGTGATTATGGATGAAGTGAGTTTCTTATCCAGACGGTCACAATTTAATTAATTGCAATATTATTTATAGATATTTTCAGTCTTTCCCACCTTTCTTGCCGCGATCGCACAACCCTCAGTTTCTCTGTCCTAATTCCCATCTCTCACCCTTCCACAGTGTCCATCACACAACACAGACACACATGAATTTCAGCTTCTGTGGACTGAGCTGAGGATTTTGTCCCGAATCTCAGCCTCACTGACACTGTCTCCTGATGGAATTCCCAGGATTATTGAGTGGGAAATTAAACTGGATGACTGTAGCAGTGTTTGCACTAAGGGAGTGCAGATGTAACAGAGTGGGGTTCATTTGCTGCTTTGAGGTTGAACAGGGCAGTTTGGGTGTTACCTGATTTTCTCATTAAATTGTCATTGTAATTCTGTGTCGAGATTTCAATGGACTCCCGGTTCTGAAAATGATGACCTGTAGGATCTGAGGGAGTTTAGCAAAGTAATTTAGGATGAGGGCTGTACCGGGGGTTGGGTGGTTGTAGGGAAGTAATTTCACCTTTCGGAGTCAGAAATTTCCCATGGTTTTGCTCCTCAGATTGTCCTCTTCTCCATTCTGACCCCAGTGGAGGGATCTGTAGTTGCAGGACCCAGAAAGGTGTGATCCCTTTCAGCAAACTCACCAACTCTCTAGTTGTTCCTCATGCTGTCCTGTGAAAACTCTCCCTCCAGAAAACATTTTTCCATGTGTCTCTCTGTGCGCTGTGTCACGGTGGAACATTTACCTGATCAAATCCCCATGGCTCAACAACGACATGACCCCACACTACATCAGCCAGTGATGGTAACAGCGGTTTCTTCACTTACCTTTCAGCTCTCTGGGAATCTCCGGGACGGGTCGCTGGACCGGAACACAACCTGTCCGGATTTAAAAATAATTTGACACATTTCAGTTCCTCAAATTATAAATATGTAATGCTTGAATCCAAAATTAAATTTATCTCTGATATTATCTCACCATGTGCCTGTATTTCTTTCAGTATTTTGTCCAACTTTGGAACACCAATTCGCATTTTGACAAAGGTTTCCCACATCACCCTCCGGGCGCGGGAGCCTTTCTCCATCACCAGGCTCAGGAGGAGTTTAGAACTGTCCGCCCGCTCTCCCTTATCAGCGAGATCAGAGATTTTCTGTGAAGAGTAACAGTGAACATATTGGGGACTGACAGATTCACACAGAGAATGAGAAGTAAATGATGCGTTCTGTAACGGGATCACACTGAGCAGTCACCCGGACGGGTGCTGATCCTGTCTGGACATGGACTGTACATTCTGAGTGCAGAGCACACGGAGGAACATTCACCGTGAACCTGGTCCACCAGTCAATGAGATCCTGGCTGGTCTGTGACCGCTTAATTGACGTGGCTCCAAATCCGTAAATAATTCCTCACCAGATTTGACGATGGAAACAGAAATCAGAAAATAAGTATTGCAGATGAAAAAAGAAAAGAGGAGAGTTTTTATAACAGTGAGCAGTTGCAGAGAAGTTGCAGAAAAGGTGATCTAATTCATCTCCTCAGTCCGCCAGTGTCCAACATGACAGAGGATTTCTGGCTGACACCTGACGCCTTTCCTTTGCCTTTTCCAGTGGAGGTTTATTCAGTGATTACACATTAAAACATGACAGTATTCCCCGATCCACACTGTTTGCAGTTACAGATTGTAGCACAATCATCTCCACCCAGAACAGAACACAGTCCAGTTCCTGCGGCAAGCACTGAGGCTGTCCCGGTTCTCACTGACATCCTGTCGTCACGCTGCACGGTCTTCCCAAACCGAAACCTCCCATCATATTTCCATTTAATACTGGAAGCCCACACAACTGTTACCTGCTCAACTCGCTCTGAACATTGAGCATCTACCCACCAGTCTGCGGAGTACTTTCATCCCTTTCTATCACTGGTTCAGATTCACATCTTTGAGATTGTATGTACAGTATTTATATCCCAGTTTTAATGTTATCTATTTAATATCCGATGAGTCAGAGTTCAGACACCCATCAGTCCTGTGATGTGTGAAAATTCAAACACATTCTCCCTCCCACTCACCCGATGTTCCTCTCCACTGAACTGATTCTCGGCCGTTAACGCCAGGCTCACTCCGTGCACCCCTCCTTCCATCGCCTGCTCCAGCCTATCCCGGTAGAAATCCGTCAACTGCAGCAGCTGGAAATCGTTCCAGCCTGCCAGGAGCTCGGTGATCACTGAGCTCGGCCCTATGAATGAAAATGGGGAAAATTAAAAAATTACTGACCCCATATTGAGCAGCAACTTTCTCTCTGGAACCTAAAGGTCACCAAATACAGTCCGAAATATATATATCGGGGGGTGGGGAGAGGAATGGGCACAGGCCGGGGGTGGGAGGGGGGTATAGGAGGGGTTATAGTTCTATCTGTTGAAGGCTGCTCTTTCGTCTCCCCAGGAATATACCTCTCTGTTTGGAAAGGACTCTGCTTATTCCTGAGAGTATCATAACCCATCACCATCATTCTCCTGGTACTGCCCATCACCACCGCTTTGCTCTGGCTTACTGTCTGCCTGCCTGGTCAACCTCTTCCTCGGCAAGTCTCTGGGATATCTCACAAAATGCTGGAGGTACTCAAAAGGTCAAGCAGCCTCTATGGAGGAGAATGAACAATCAACGTTTCGGGCAAGGCCCTTCATCGGACTGGAAATGAGGGGACAGAAATTCTAGATATTGCCACATTACTTTCTATTCTTTGTGGTCCTGATCCAAAACATCAAATGCTTATCCCCCTCCATGGATGCTGCCTGACCTGCTGAGTTCTGCCAATATTTTGTGTTTCTTTGTGTTGCCCAAAACTTTCAGCATCTGCAGAATGTCTTCTGGAGTAACTCGCTACTTTAATCACAATCTGCGAGAGGAGCAGGAACAGACAGTAAACGTACCCCTTGCACGTGTGACTGTGCTTACCCCTGAGATGTTAATTCTCTCTCTGTCATCCCTCCGCTCAGTCCTTTCACAAATATTTGTGAATTGCTGATATTGAATTAAACACAGACACAAAGTCTAAGCAATATTTATAAATTAAAATACTTCACCAACGTACCTGTGTTCTTTCTCGATGTTGACGTCACTGGAACTCCTCCCCTGCTCGCACCTTGAGCCATTTTGAGGACAGATGTGATCAGTTTTTGCTGCTCTATAACAAAACAAAATTAACAGGAGGGTCAAACATTAATTCAAGTGTAAAGGGGAACACTGTTTTGATTTTAAACTGAGGCAAACACTGCCAAACATCTTGGGCCTGTCCACTGAAGCCTTGACACAGCCTGATCCACCTGCTCCCATCTATTTCCATGGATTGTACACTGTGCCGGGACTTTCCGGTGTATCTACACGCTATATTGCAGACAATTCCCTTTTAGGAACCAGTCTTGTGCCCTGGACTGGGAGTGATGTGTCAATGGGAAGGCAAGGCAGGCTGAGCAGACAGCGCCCACTGCTTTGGTCCTCCTACCACTGGTGGCGCTGTGGTGAATAATGGACAGATATTACAGCAGTGTGGGTTGAAACCTTTCTGCTGACCAATGGGACATCTATTCCTCTCGTCACTGAATTATACAGATATCTCAATCACACCTGATTCTCACTGTCTCATTTCAGTTTAACATCACCTGGTAATGACACCAATGGCAATATATGGTCTGAGTCTACATAGAAAAACTCTGACATCCTGAACAATGCAATCTCACCCATAACATCGTGACATGCAAACACGGGGCAATGTGCAGATGCTGGAAATTCAAGCAACACACATCAAAGTTGCTGGTGAACGCAGCAGGCCAGGCAGCATCTCTAGGAAGAGGTACAATCGACGTTTCGGGCCGAGACCCTTCGTCAGGACTAACTGAAAGAAGAGTGAGTAAGAGATTTGAAAGTGGAGGGGGAGGGGGAGATCCAAAATGATAGGAGAGGACAGGAGGGGGAGGGATGGAGCGAATGGCTGGACAGTTGATTAGCAAAAGGGATATGAGGGGATCATGGGACAGGAGGCCTGGGGGAAAGAAAAGGTGGGGGGTGACCCGGAGGATAGGCAAGGTGTATAGTGAGAAGGGGTACCTCCCCGTTGTACCCCATCTGTTATTTACTTATATACACACGCATTCTTTTTCTCTCTCTCCTTTTTCTCCCTCTATCCCTCTCACTATACCCCTTGCCCATCCTCTGGTTCCCCCCTTCCCCCTTTTCTTTCTCCCTAGGCCTCCTGTCCCATGATCATCTCATGTCCCTTTTGCCAATCAACTGTCCAGCTCTTGGCTCCATCCCTCCCCCTCCTGTCTTCTCCTATCATTTACGATATCCCCCTCCCCCTCCCACTTTCAAATTTCTTACTAGCTCTTCTTTCAGTTAGTCCTGATGAAGGGCCTCGGCCCGAAACGTCGACTATACCTCTTCCTAGAGATGCTGTCTGGCCTGCTGCGTTAACATCGTGATATCTTGTTCAGAATCATGACATTTTCTCCAGCAGGATTTTAAGATCCATATTATCACCTAAACCCCGGTCAAGATTTCTTTGAGCATTTACCTTGCTATTACCAGACTGTTACATCGCACCTTGTTAAAGACAATGTAGACACGCTATACATACAAAACAGCAAGTTGCCAAAATATCTTTAACATAATTAAAACAAAACCGCTAGAATTGTTCGACAAGACAGAGAGTATGTTAATATTTCAGATGGAAGACCCTGTATCGGAGCTGAGCCTGTCTGTAGGAGCCACGTATCTGTTCTCTATCTGCATTAGAGTCTGTGTTGCGTATTAATGATGTTTGTTTTCGTTTCTCAATCTGTTCCACAACACTCCATGCCCCTCCATTCACTATACCGGTCCCACCCTGGTCTGACTGTCCGAAAGCACCAACTCTCACTTGTTCAAGTTGAAAACCATTCGCCATTTCTCAGCCCGTCTTCTGAACTGACCAAGATGTCTTTGAAATTCATTGTAACCTGTTGCAATATCAACCAGACGCCCGAATTTAGTATCAAACTTGCAAACTGTGCCATGTACACTCATATACAAATCAATGGCATGAATAAAATTAACGAGGTCTCGACACTGACAGGCACATCCCACTCGTCACAGGCCTCCATTGGCTAAATCCATCTTCAATCATCACCCTCTGCTTCTTGTTCTCGATCCCGGTGTGAATCCATCTGCAAACTCCCCATGAATCCCATGTGACCTATCCTTCCATATCAGCTGCCATGCGGGACCTCCTTCCAGACTTTTCCAAAGTTCAGATGAACAATATCACTGCCCTATTTCATCAATCCTCATAGCTAGCTGTTCAAAAATCTCCAGAATACTTGTCAGATTTGATGTCCCACTGGGTGGTGCAGACGACAATTTCCCCATAACCAATGTCTAACCGCCCAAGACTTCACCTTCACTGCAGACTGAGGAAATTCCAACCTGTCGAATTACCAACCTGGACTGAAGCCCGTATACTGCCAGAGTCACCAGCCCAATATTATAACCAATACAAAGCCGCTTTGGTGCCAGCGATTTGCCGTGATGTTCCTCCCATTTCCGATTCAAAAACTGAGATGGAACTGGAACCTAATGACCCTCTGCCGGGGCCGGTGGTCAGGCTGGTTCACCGGTCTGTACATTGTCAGAGGATGCAGATACACTTCAGCTTGTTTCCAGCAACTAAACTGAGCACGTTGGTCACAATGTCATTGCTGTGTGGGATATTGCCATGTTTCCCCTCAGTGTAGCAGGAACAAAATGTAAAATTATAAAGTAGAAAATTATGGGAACTCAGTACATCAGGTTACATCTGTGAAAGGAGAAATGGTGGAAGACCCGATATCTAAACTGGGACTGTTCAAGAAGCTGTCGATCTGCTGGGCATTTCCAGTATTTTCGTCTTCTTACTTCAAATTTCATGCAACTCTAGTTTTATTCCACCTCCTCATTTTAATGCACAGATGGTAACTGATTGCAAAATATCAGCAATGCGCTAAAATGTAAATACCACCCAACTCCAATCAGTTCGTTATTTCAGAGTTCATTCTGACCCTGGTGTAATACATCCCATACAGTCAATGCTCACAGCATCCTTTCCTCCCACTGTCACTCTGTTACATTTGCTCCTGAGGCCACTGTCTCTACGCTGAGAGGCGGTGACCACAGAGTGATAAAAAGTACAACACTTGCTGCAGCTCTGACAGGCCGTTACCCTGGAAACGGAGGAAGTGGCTCACCGAAAATAACCGAAAAATGAAATAACAAACTCAACATCAGATGCTGTGAGCTCCATTATTACAAAGATTAACACTGCAGCCATTTTGTTACTGGGAAACTAAAATTGAAATGGCTGCTTTTACCCTGCCACATGCTGTGTTCAATTAAACCTCTGGTAGCTCCAGCTATCAAAAACCTAATCCTGGAAAAGATGTAAAACAAATCTTCACAATAAAGACAAAATTTAGAAGAGTGTTTGCTGAAATATATCATTGCAGCAATGGGACGCAGGCTGGACTGAGATTGAACAAGATGGTTGATATATATCATTGGGATACAGACTGGACAGAGGTTCAACCAGATGGGCAGGGAATGAGCAGATGGAACCAGGTGGGAGAAGGAATCAAGTGCACTCTCCGGTGGTCGTCCAGTAATACACAGATACTGAAATAATAGTACACACTACTAGATAACAGATTCCAATATAACAAAGCCAGAACAAACAATAGCCCTGGAGGAACGTTGTTTCGTTTTTACTGTGTACTGTCCCAGCAGCTTATGGTCGAAATGACAATAAACTTGACTTGACTAAGAAGTTCAGTATATGTATCAATGCTCCGCAGAAAGTATCCCATCCCCATACCTCACATCTTAATACGGCTACTATCTACTGCTATTTCTTTAACTGAATGAAATAGCAGAGAACTGTGGACACAGCTGAGCACATCATAGAAACCAACCTCCCCTCCATGGACTCAGTCTACACTTCCCGCTGCCTCAGTAAAACAGCCAACATAATGAAAGATCCCCACAACCCTGAACATTCTCACTTCTCACCCTCCCATCGGGTCGAAGATTAAATGGAACAGAAACATACGACCAGTTTCAAGGACAGTTTCCATTCTGCTGTTATAAGCGAACTGAATGTTCTCCAGCATATTGACCTGACCTCACAGTCTAAATCGATGTGACTTTGCACCACATATCTACCCACACTGCACTTTCTCTTTTAAAAAATCTGTTTATTACTATTAGCCAAAATTAATACGAGTACATCAAAGAACGCTTACAATGTCTCAAGAAAAAGAACATTAAAGATTGTAAAAATTTTGGTAATGAAAAAAACCTACTAAGCGAGAGAAGTGGGAAAGAAACCCCATTAGGTGTTCAATCCCGGCGCCATGCGTCACACAAAAAGCTTCTGAAGATGAACATCAAACCGCCAGCAAAAAAAAGTACCAAAATTTACAATTAGATCGTGGAGGAAATCTATCAATTAACTCAAATGATAATAACGAGCAAATGAACCCCATCTTTTCTCAAAAACATTGATAGCTAGAAGGGCCATTTTGTTGAAGTGGAAGGAAACATCAGCTCCCACTTTGTCACAATGGTTCTCTCAAGTGACGCTGTGTCTTAGTTTGGAGACAATTAGAAGTGGAACCTTTGCACTGCAGTTTATCTGTAACCATCATGATTTGTTACACCCTGGTATCGTTTTAACTCAGTGTACTACTGTAACGTATTGATCGATGTGCATAATACCGAAGACACGATTTTCACTGTACCTCTGTACATGTAAAACAATATAAAGATTCCCTAACTTAATCGCGTGGAACTGTTAGTCAGCCTGAGTTGCTCCTTTGGAACTTCTGGAGGGAGTGTACACATTTCCGAGAAACCCAGATAAATGAAAAAAAGACTTAATTCTCGCATTAATAGGGCCAGATATCTGGAAACATTGTCAGCATCTCGGCAAGTCGTTGCAATGGAAAGAAGATGGAAATAAACTTCCCACATCCCCGAGAGGACGTGAGAGATCCGGATCTCACTGTCCTGTCTGAACGGGGAAAGATGAAACTACTCATACACGTGGATCAGTGTCCCGAGGGTGCGATTCCTCTGTTTAACCCTCGTGTCTGCAAGAACACAACAGGCCGAACGGCCCCTTCCAGTATAAAACAATTATCGACCCCTGGCATCGATTCAGGTGAAGTTGGGATCCGAATCCGAGCCTGGTGATGCAGATAAAGTTCCCCAAGTACAACTCACCGGATGGGTTTAATCCCGGCATCAGCACCTCATCCGCTCCTGGGACCAGAACCCCAGGGTCTGAGCGGCGGCTCATCTCAGGCTGTGCAGTGTGAACGTCCCACATCACGGACGAACCCAGGCAGGTTATGTCCAGGAAGCGGGACGAGGCCGACAGTTCGAGGAAGTTAACAGGACTCTGCCCAACATCAGATCACCCCTCCACCACCCGGAATCGGCTTCAGTACTCACCGATGGGAAATTGTCGGTCTCGTTCACCCTAGTGACCGGTCTCAATACTCACCGATGGGAACTTGCTCTATTTGCCCCGCAGACAGCGAACCGTCCCCCAGCTCCCAGCCGACGATCCGCTTCAACAGAGAACGGAAAGAAAACCAGTGCCCATCCGGGGACTGTGAGGGCGGGGGCGGGGCCTCGGAAACGGGGCGGGACTTCTGAAGCGAAAACCCCGCAGATGCCGCAGATCTGCGTTTGAAATAGGAGCAAGACACGGGATCACGTGACGGGTGGAGGGACTCTCGCCCATCACACGCTGCCCGACCTACCTGCCGCATTTTACACCAGCTACAGTTTTAATTTTTCCCTCAGAACCTTTGCTGTCCCCATCGCTCCACGCCCCCGGTTTTCAGAGTACGGGTTCGATTCCCATAGAAACATAGAAAACCTACAGAACAACACAGGCCCTTCGGCCCACAAAGCTGTGCCGAACATATCCCTACCTTAGAACTACCTAGGCTTACCTATAGCCCTCTATTTTTCTGAGCTCCATGTAGCCATCCAGGAGTCTCTTAAAAGTCCATATCGTTTCCGCCTCCACCACCGCCGCCGGCAGCCCATTCCACGCACTCACCACCTTCCGTGTAAAAAAAACTTACCCCTGACATCTCCTCTGAACCTGCTTCCAAGCACCTTAAAACTGTGCCCTCTCCTGCTAGCCATTTCAGCCCTGGGACAAAGCCTCTGTCTATCCAGACGATCAATGCCTCTCATCATCTTGTACACCTCTATCAAGTCACATCTCATCCTCTCACCCGGGTGCCAAGGTCAAGGATGTCTCTGATCGATTGCATGACTTTCTGAAATGGGAGGGTGATCAGCCAGATGTCGTGGTGTACATCGGTACCAATGACATAGCAACAATGAGTGAGGAGGTCCTGGAGAGTGAGTATAGAGAGCTTGGTAGGAAGTTGAAAAGCAGGACCTCGAGGGTGGTAATCTCAGGATTGTTACCTGTGCTAGGTGCCAGTGAGGGTAGGAATAGGATGATCTGGAGGATGAACAAGTGGCTGAGGAACTGGTGTAGGGGGCAGGGTTTCAGATTTTAGGATCATTAGGACCTCTTCTGAGGACCTGTACAAGAGAGACGGGTTACACTTGAACTACAGGGGAACCAATATCCTTTCAGGGAGTAGTGCTATTGGGGAGGCTTTAAACTAGATTTGCAGGGGGATGGGAACCAGAGTGTCAGAGCTGACAGTGAGGCTGGGGTGAAAATAAATGATGTTAAAGGTTTAAGCAAATCCGCTAATAGAAAAGTTGTGAGTGGTGGTAAAAATCTTCTGAGGTGTATATATTTCAATGCTAGGAGTATTGCGGGGAAGGCAGACGAGTTGCGGGCGTGGATTGACACGTGGAATTATGACATTATAGCAATTAGTGAAACTTGGCTACAGGAGGGGCAGGACTGGCAGCTTAATATTCCAGTGTTCCCGTGTTTCAGATGTGATAGAGGCAGAAGAATGAAAGGTGGGGGGCGGGGGTAGCATTGCCTGTCAGAGAAAATGTTACAGCAGTGCTCAGGCAGGACAGATTAGAGGGCTTGTCTACTGAGTCCTTATGGGTGGAGCTGAGAAACAGGAAAGGTATGGCCACATTAGTGGGCTTGTATTATAGACCACCCAATAGTCAGCGAGAATTGCATGAACAAATCTGCAGAGAGATAGCAGGCAACTGCAGGAAACATAAAGTTGTGGTGGTAGGGGATTTTAATTTTCCATATATTGATTGGGACTCCCATACTGTTAGGGGTTTAGATGGTTTAGCGTTTGTAAAATGCGTTCAGGAAAGTTTTCGAAACCAATATATAGAGGGACCAACTAGAGGGGTTGCAATATTGGATCTCCCGTTAGGAAACGAGTTGAGACAAGTGATGGAAGTCTGTGTAGGGTAGCACTTTGGTACCAGTCATCACAACACCATTAGTTTCAACTTGATCATGGACAAGGATAGATCTGGTCCTAGGGTTGAGGTTCTAAACTGGAAGAAGGCCAAATTTGAAGAAATGAGAAAGATCGTAAAACGTGGATTGGGACAGGTTGTTCTCTGGCAAGATTGTGATCGATAAGTGGGAAGCATTCAAAGGAGAAATTTTGAGAGTGCAGAGCTTGTATGTTCCTGTCAGGATTAAAGGCAAAGTGAATAGGAATAAGGACCCTTCGTTCTCAAGGGATATTTCAACTCTGATAAAGAAGAAGAAAGAGTTGTATGACATGTATAGGAAACTGGGAGTAAATAAGGTGCTTGAGGAGTATAGAAAGTGCAAGAAAATACGTAAGAGGGAAATCAGGAGGGCTTAAAGAAGACATGAGGTTGCCTTGGCAGTCAAAGTGAAGGATAATTCAAAGAACTTTTACAGGTATGTTAAGAGTAAAACGATTGTAAGGGATAAAATTGGTCCTCTTGAAGATCAGAGTGGTTGGCTATGTGCGGAACCAAAAGAAATGGGGGAGATCTTAAACGTTTTTTTTTGCGTCTGTATTTACTAAGGGAACTGGCATGAAGTCTGTGGAATTAAGGGAAACAAGTAGTGAGATCATGGAAACTGTACAGATCGAAAAGGAGGAGGTGCTTGCTGTCTTGAGGGAAATTAAAGTGGATAAATCCCCAGGACCTGACAGGGTATTCCCTCGGACCTTGAAGGAGACTAGTGTTGAAATTGCAGGGACCCTGGCAGATATATTTAAAATGTCAGTGTCTACGGGTGAGGTACCAGAGGATTGGAGAGTGGCTCATGTTGTTCCGTTGTTTTAAAAAGGATCGAAAATTAATCCTGGAAATTATAGGCCGGTATGTTTGACGTCGGTAGTGGGTAAGTTATTGGAGGGAGTACTAAGAGACAGAATCTACAAGCATTTGGATAGACAGGGGCTTATTAGGGAGAGTCAACACGGCTTTGTGCGTGGTAGGTCATGTTTGACCAATCTGTTGGAGTTTTTCGAGGAGGTTACCAGGAAAGTTGATGAAGGGAAGGCAGTGGATATTGTCTACATGGACGTCAGTAAGGCCTTTGACAAGGTCCCACATGGGAGGTTAGTTGGGATAATTCAGTTGCTAGGTATACATGGAGAGGTGGTAAATTTGGATTAGACATTGGCTCAATGGAAAAAGCCAAAGAGTGGTGGTAGAGAATTGCTTCTCAGAGTGGAGGCCTGTGACTAGTGGTGTGCCACAGGGATCAGTGCTGGGTCCATTGTTATTTGTCATCTATATCAATGATCTGGATGATAAGGTGATAAATTGGATCAGCAAATTTGCTGATGATACAAAGATTGGAGGTGTAGTAGACAGTGAGGAAGGTTTTCAGAGCCTGCAGGGGGACTTGGACCAGCTGGAAAAATGGGCTGAAAAATGGCAGATGGAAATTAATACAGACAAGTGTGAGGTATTGCACTTTGAAAGGACAAACAAAGGTAGAATATACAGGGTAAATGGTAAGGCACTGAGGAGTGCAGAGGGATATGGGAATACAGATACAAATTTCCCTAAAAGTGGTGTCACAGGTCATAGAGTTGTAAAGAGAGCTTTTGGTACATTGGCCTTTATTAATCAAAGTATTGAGTATAAGAGCTTGAATGTTATGATGAGGTTGTATAAGGCATTGGTGATGCCGAATCTGGAGTATTGTGTTCAGTTTTGGTTACCAAATTAAAGGAATAATATTAATACGTTTGAAAGAGTACAGAAAAGGTTTACAAGGATGTTGCCGGGACTTGAGAAACTCAGTTACAAAGTAAGGTGAATAGGTTAGGACTTTATTCCCTGGAGAGTAGAAGAATGAGGGGAGATTTGATAGAGGTATATAAAATTATGATGGGTATAGACAGAGTGAATGCAAGCAGGCTTTTTCCACTGAGGCAAGGGGGAGAAAAAAAAACAGAGGACATAGGTTAAGGGTGAGGGGGGAAAAGTTTAAAGGGAATATTGGGGGGGGGCTTCTTCACACTGAGAGTGGTGGGAGTATGGAATGAGCTGCCAGACAAAGTGGTAAATGTGGGTTCTTTTTTAACATTTAAGAATAAATTGGACAGATACATGGATGGGAGGTGTATGGAGGGATATGGTCCGTGTGCAGGTCAGTGGGACTAGGCAGAAAGTGGTTCGGCACAGCCAAGAAGGGGCAAAAGGCCTGTTTCTGTGCTGTAGTTTTTCTATGGTTTCTATAGTTTCTCTGTCGCTGCAAGGAGAAAAGGTCGAGTTCACTCAGCCTATTTTGATAAGGCATGCTCCCCAATCCAGGCAACATACTTGTAGATCTTCTCTGCACCCTTTCTATGGCTTCCACATCCGTCCTGTAGTGAGGCGACCAGAACCCCTAAGTGGGGTTTGACCAGGGTTCTATATAACCGCAACATTACCTCTCGGGTTCTAAGTTCAATTCCACAATTGATGAAGACCAACACACAGTATGCTTTCTTAACCAAAATGTCAACCTGAGCAACCTTTTTGAGTGTCCTGTGGACTCGACCCCAAGATCCCTCTGATCCTCCACACTGCCAAGAGTCTTACCATTAATGCTATACTCTGCTATCATATTTGACCTACCAAAATGAACCACCTCACACTTATCTGGGTTGAATTCCATTTGCCACTTCTCAGCCCAGTTTTGCATCCTATCAATGTCCCGCTGTAACTTCTGACAGCCCTCCACACTATCCACAACACCTCCAACCTTTGTGTCATCAGCAAACTTACTAACCCATCCCACCATTTCCTCATCCAGGTCATTTATAAAAATCACAAAGAGTAAGGGTCCCAGAACAGATCCCTGAGGCACACCACGGGCCACCGACCTCCATGCAGAATATGACCCATCTACAACCACTCTTTGCCTTCTGTGGGCAAGCCAGCTCTGGATCCACAAAGCAATGTCCCCTTGGATCCCATGCCTCCTTACTTTCTCAATAAGCCTTGCATGAGGTATCTTATCCAGTATGACACACAATTCAGGCCCGAACATGAATTGTGCAGGTTTTATTCAAATCACTTCTATGTTTATAAACTCTAATTTCTATCCACATTCCTCAGGCCTCACAGGACAGGAAAACTGAAACATCAAGTATGAAACAGCAGGAGGTGGCCATTCAGCCCCTCGAACCATCAAACAAGATGGCGACTGCTCTCCCATCTCAGCCACATTTTTCTGCTTGATCCTCATTTCCTCGATCCCTTCGGTCTCCACACATCGGCTGCCCTGTGTTTTATGTGAGGGCGGTCACTTATCCTTCATCGTCTTCCAAGAATCAGTCTGGTGAATCTCTAAAACAAACACCCTCTGACTGTGAAGAAAATGCTCCATGGAATTAAATTCCATCTTCTGCAGCCCCGTGTTGCCCCAACCACTCACCTCCCACCCCGTCACTATTTCCACCTTCCCACCTCCCCCTCACCTGGATCCACCTCTCACTCCCCAGCTCTTGCCCCAACCCCACCCCTCACCTCTTTTCTCGGACTATTTCCCGTCCACTCTCAGTCCAGAGGGAGGGTCTCGGCCCGAAATGTTGACGGTCCATTTCCCTCCACAGATGCTGCCCGACCCACTGAGTTCCTCCGGCAGTTTGTTCTTTGGTCTGTGTGACCCGTGTTAGTGTGGGGAGCGGGATTTTACACCATATTCCAGGTACAATCTCAACAAATCCCAAATAATTGTTACGGTAATTACCATACTTAAACACGATGGAAGCTTGTAAATGCTGAAAATCGAAAGCAACACACACAAAATGCTGGAGGAACTCAGCACAACAGGCAGACCACGAGCCTTTTTGGACAACGAGCATTTTTCATTACTGGGGTTGGGGGGGTGTAAGATATCTGAATGAAAAGGTCGGGGAGGAGAAAGAGGCCAGCTGGAGGGTGACAGGTGACGTCAGGTGATGGGCAGGTCAAGGGCTGGAGATAAAATAATAGGAGTGTTATCAATAGGAGAAAGGGAAGGAGGGGACCCAGCAGGAAGTCATCGGCTCGTGAGCAGAAATGAAAGTTCAGAGTGGGGAATAGAGAAGTGTGTTGCGGGGGTGGGGGTGGGGGAGTTTGTTTACTGGAAGGAGAATTCAATCAGGTTGGAGGATACACAGACTGAATATAAGGTGTTGCTCCTCCGCCCTGAGGACGGTCTCATCTTGGCACAAGAGCAGGCCATTGATCGAGACGTCGGAATGGGAATCAGAATTAAAATGTTTGATCACTGCAAAGTCCCCCTTGTGGGACATGATACAGAGATGCTCGACAAAACGGTCTCCCAATTTATGGCGGGTCTCACCAATGCAAATGAGACCGCATCGGGAGCACGGGACACAATAGATGATCCCAGCAGATTCGCAGGTGAAGTGTTGCCTCACCTGGAAGGCCTGTTTTGTGTCTGAATGGAGGTGAGGGAGGAGGTGTACCGGTACGTGTAGCACTCAGGCCATTTGTAGGGATAAGTGGCTGGAGGCAGATTAGTGAGGAGGGATGAATGGACAAGAGAAATGTGGAGGGAGTGATCCCTGTTGAAGGAAGAGGTCGGGGTTGCAGCGAGGAAGGTTAAAATAAGTTTAGTTGTAAGATCTCTGGAGATGGTGGAGGATGCAGAGGCTTAAAGAGCGGTAGGTAAGGACAAGGGGAATTCTATCACTAGGACGGCTGTAGGAAGATGGGATGAGAACTGATGTACGGGAAATGGAGTTGATGCAGCAGAAGAAAGCATCAATAGCGGAGGGAGGACAGCCACACCCTGGAACAGATGCAGCGGAAGCATTGAAACTGAGGAACGGGAAGAGCATTTTGCAGGTGCTAAGTTGGGAAGAGGTATGGTCGTGATTATCATGGGAATCAGGAGGTTTATAGAAGATGTTGGTTGACAATCTGTCTCCAGAGATGGAGACAGGGAGATCAGGAAAAGGGATGAAGTGTCAGAGATGGGCCAACGTATACCCAATAACTTTTGCAATATATTCAATGTATCTTTGACCTCCTTTCCTACCTACTGCACCTCAGTCCCTCACCATTTAAACCACATTCAGTGTTACTGTTTCTCCTACTGAAGTGGGTGATCTCACATTCCCCACACTGGGCTCCGGCTGACCTGCTGTTCCCACTCACTCCTTTACCCCGAAACCTCTCGGCAACAGACACAGAACATAGAGCAGCACAGCTCAGGAACAGGCCCTTCGGCCCAAGTGTTGTGCCGAACCAATTAAATTAGTAATCAAATATCCAACTAAAATAATTCTTTCTGCCTGCACAATGCCTACAATCCTTCCATTTCCCTGACATTCACGAGCCAATCTAAACATCTCTTACAAGTCCCCAATATATCTGCCTCTACCACCCCCCAGGCTGCATATTCCAGCCACTCCACTCTCTATGGGGAAAAAAAACTTGCCCCTCACATCTCCTTTGAAAATACCCCAACTAATTTAAATGCATGCGGTCCGGCATTAGACATTTCAACCCTGGGGGAAAGATATTGTCTATCTACTTTAGCTATGCTTTTCATAATCTTATAAACCTCTATCGAGTCTCACCCCAGCCTGCACCACTCTGCGGAAACAATCCAGGTTTTACAGTGGAATGATTTAAGTTTCCTGGGACATGGACTTGTGTAGAACACTTAATTTAAGTTAATTCTACTACAGCACAGAGTATGTTCAAACACTCGTTACAGCTCATGCCTTACAACCAATCTCCACCCACCTGACTGGAAACTCTGCTTCATTGCAGAAGGAGGAACATCCAGCCTCATCTGCAGAAACACAAACCTGGGCCAAAGACAAAGCCCAAACACTGCCAGTTCCGCATTTCTGAAGTCCCATCACAGGATTATAGCCCAAGCACCAACATTCCCGGGACTCTTTCCTGTCGGTAATATGCTGCAGCATCTTGGCTATTCTCAGTTCTAAAATTAACACTCCCCTCCATCCCATAACAGCACTGGAACCTGGTGATGCGTTAACTGGGCGGGGATCCTGGGCTGTGCTCACCAGCAGGTGGGAATATATTTTAATTTGTCTCCAGCAGGTAAGTTTGGCACATTTGTTCATTATGTTATTGCCGAGTGGGATCTGGAGCAGCGCATTTCGTGCGACATTTCCATAGTGAAACAATAACAAAATGCTTTTAATGTAAAATTGAAAATAAGTCACCAGAAACTCAGTACAGTTTTTTTTTTTGGTTTTTGATGGACAAATATTGACTGAATTCAAGATGTTTGTGGCATCCTGAAGAGTTTTGCATAAATGCAATCTCCGCATTCAGTATTTAACTCTTCATTCCAACACAGGCATCATATACAATATTCCATACAGTAAATGCCCAACGCATCCCCGCCTCAACACCACCTCCAGAAAACACTGTCTCTCTGCTGAGGGGCAGTGACCAGAGAGTGACAGAAACGTTTAACACTCTTTGCAGCTCTGGCGGGCTGTTACCCTGGTGATGGAGGAAGTGTCTCAGCAGAACTAACTGAATTTAGGAAATCAGGAACAACCTCACATGCTCTGAGTTTCATTATGACGAAGATGAATACTGAGTTCTCAGCCCATCTGTAATGGGAAAACTTAAATTCCAGTGGTTGTTTTAACCCTGTCTTGAGGTGCATCCAGTAAATTTGTTTGTAGTACGCAATCACAGAAGAGTATTGACAATGATCGGTGTCATCTGTCTTGTAAAGATATTGTCTGGGAGAAGGCAATGGTAAAGCACTCCTGTTGCAAAAATTGCCGAACACTCATTATCATAGAAAGACCATGATCACCTATATCATAGCAATAAAAGGAATATAAGCTGGCAACTTGTTAGTGCAAGTGGTTTAGATGGGACATTCGGGTGGGTTTCTGAAATTAATATGTATATTGTCCAACAAGAGCAGAAGCTGTACTCTATCTGGCGTTGGGCAATGAACCTGGCCGGCTGACCTATCTTTCAGACAACACAGTTGCCACAACTGCTGAAGTTTTACGATAGCTACAGATAAGGACAAGCATGGAGCTTGTGAAAGACTATTAAAGCGGAGCAGGTTACATTACCAGAGCGTTGTGCAGGAATTAGAGAGAGTTAAGTAGAATCAGTTGTTTTTGGGCAAGTCAATACCGGACATGTGGAGTGTGTTTGAAGTCTAACTACACAGAGTACAGGACAGGTATGTTCCAGTCAGAAGGAAGGACAAGGATAGCAAAGTAAGAGAACCGTGGATGTCGAGGGAGATCATGAATGTAGTGCAGAATAAACAGGAAAAGTAGATAAAACTGAGGAAGCTAGCATCAAACGGGGACTTGCAGGATTATAAAGAAGCCAGAAAAGAACTTAGGAGGGGAGTTAAGAAAGCCAGGAGAAGCCACGAAAAGTCTTTGGTTAGTAGGATTAAAGAGAATCCCAAGGAATTGTGTACATACATCAGGAGAAGAGGATAACAAGGAGGAAGTGGGACCACACAAGGCTAAAGTGGCTGGTGGGGAGGCGTGGGGGGAACACTTGCTTGGGTGTGAAGGATGTGGCTGAGGTCCATAATGAGTTCGTTTAATCAATATTTAACAAAGAGAAGGACGTGGAGGATATGGAGATCATTGGCAAGAGTATTAAAATGCTGAGACATTTGGAAGTATAGGAGGAGGCAATGCTGGGTAACTTAAATAGCAATAAGTTGGATAACTCCCTCATACCTGATAGAATATACCCCCAGGTAATTGATAGGAAAGTGAAGAGACTGCTAGGGCCTTGAGCAATATCTTTGTATCCTCCATAGCCACAGGCGAGGTCCTGGAGGACTGGTGAGAAGCTAATGTTGCTCCTTTGTTCAGGAAGGAAATCAGGGATAATCCTGGACACTATAGACCGGTAAGTCGCACGTCGTCGGCAGGGAAGGTAACGAAGAGTATTTGTCTAATTAGGGAGAGCCAGCATGGCCTTCTGTGGGGAAAATTGTGTCTTACAACATTGATTGATTTTATTGATAAGGTGATGACGATGATTGATGAAGGTAGAGCTATGATTGTTATTTCAACACATCTCAGAAAGGCATTTCGCAAGGTCACACATGGGAGGCTCACCCGGAAGGTAAGGTACATGGGATCAGTGGTGAATTGGATTTAGAACTGGCTTGCCCATTGAAGACAGAGGGTGGTGGTCGAAGGGAACTATTCCAGCTGTTCCGCAGATTCAGATATATTTAACCGATCTGGCTGAAAATGTACACCGGTGTGGATAGCACAGATGACTGGCGTACAATACAGCGGGACGTACTGTAGATTAACTGCAATATGGGCAGAGAAATGGCAGATGGAGTTATTCCAGGCAAACGTGAAGTGTCGCACCTCGGTAGGTCAAATAAAAAGAGACAGTAGACTGTTAAATGCAAGACACTTAACAGGGGCTGATAAGCAGAACGATGTTGTGATTCAGATCAAAGCTCACTGAAATTGGCTATGCAGGTTCATTAGGTGATTACGAACGCATATGGAATGCCTGATCTTATTACTCGAGGTATTGAGTTCAAAAGTCAGGGAGTTATGTTGCAACTGATAAATCTCTAGTCAGGCCACACCTGGAGTATCGCAAACTGTTCTGGTTATCTGACTCTAGGAAGGATGTTGAGGCTTTGGAGAGAATGCAGAAGAGGTTTACAAGGATATTGCCCAGATTGTAGGGCATGTGGTTGTACAAACTTGAGTGGTTTTCTCTGGAGCGGGAGAGTGTGAGGTGAAATTTGATAGAGGGTTATAAGACCATGAGAGGCATAAATAGAGTAGGTAGACAGGATCTTTGTTGAGTGGCTGAAATATATAATACCATAGAATATGTAGTTAATGTGAGAGGGAGCGAGTCCAGAGAAGAAAGGCAACGTCTGTGTAAAAGACAAGTACGTTTACACAATCTGGGGGCGCCAAGAATGAACGCTTTTGTGATGGTAGAAGCGGATACAATAAGAATTTTTAAGAGACTCTTAGATCAGCACATGAATGTGAGGAAAATAGAAGAATATGGATATATTGAATGCATAATGGATTACTATAGATGGCCATTTGATTACTACTTTACCTGCCTTCCAGAGAGTTGTGTACATTGTTGCCCGAAGGGTCTGTCCCTGTGCTATACTATTCTATCTTCTGTGTCTATGTTATATAATATTGTTACAGCTACAATGCTTCAATGCGATTTTCAGTTCACTGTGCTGTTTTAACATACCGAGCTCCAGAACCGTCAGCACTTTGTCCAAATTTGCCAGCCCATTCCTCATTTCCACAAAGGATTCCAACATCACTCCCTGGGGACGGAGGGATCCCGACAGAAGGAGGGAGAGCGGGGATGAAGGTGGTGTGAGAGGGGGCGGACAGGATGTTTGTCCCGGCGGGGACAGGAGGGGCTCATCTGTGGAAATGTCTGAGTCCATGGTGGTGGCGAGCAGAGGGATTTACCACACTGGGGGCAAATACTGGCAAACTACTGACCTGCAAGTGGGGCCAAAAATCCGGGCAAAGTGGATTGGAGTGGTTTTGGAGAACACGGGTAGATCGGCCACACATTTTATTGAATGACAGGACGGACTGGAGTGGCCGAGTGGCCTGGTCCTGTTCCTGCTGTCTGTGTGTTTAAGGAGAAGGTATAACCAGACAGTTCTTGGGCCTGCAGGATGTCCCAGTGTGTGTGTTGTAACTTAAGGACCGGTGCTTGGAGACCAGTTGTTCCCAAACTGTGTCAACAATTTGGCTGAGGGACAAAATTCAGCATTTCCAAGTCTGTTGTTGACACAAAATGCATATTTATATATTAATCATGACATAAAATGTGTATTTGTACTCAGCTAATGAAATAAAAATTCATATTTGTGGATTGTTAATGACATAAAGCCTATATTTCTATATTATTAATGACAGAAAATTGTATAATTGATGTTCTGTGTGTTATCTGCATGTAGTTTCCTGTGCTGCTGCTGCAAGTCAGTGTTTCTCTGTCCCTGTACCTTCCCGTACTTGTGCACTTGGCAATAAATTCAACATGACATGAGACAACTCAGAGAAATTTGATTAATAATGATCATGTTGGCAACTCAGCAGGTCGAAATTAAAGGGACAGTACACTGTTAAATGAAAGATCCTGGATAATGTCGATGATCAGAAGCATCTTGGAGTCTAAGTTCATCGCTCCCTGAAAGTGGCCACACAGATTGATAGAGTGGCTAAGAAGGCAAATGGTATGCTTACCTTTATTAGTCAAAGCATTGAGTTCCAAAGTCAGGAAGTTATGTTGCAGCTTTATAAAGCAGTATTCGGCCTCAGCTGGAGTATTTCATACACTTCTGGTCACCCCATTCTAGGAAGGATGTAGGGGCTTAGGAGAGGGTGCAGAAGAGTTTTGCCAGGATATTCTCCGGATTAGAGGACTTGAGCTATAACGAGAGTTTGGACAAACCCATTTTTTTTTCCTCTGGAGCCCTGCAGGCTGTTGCTATACTCGCAGAAGGAATGTAGGAGTAGGATACTTATAGATAGAGGAGACAGACAGTATCTTTTTCCCAGGTTTGAGATGTCTTAAACAAGAGACCATGCATTTGAGGTGAAAACGGGTGATTTTAAAAGCGATGTGAGGGAGAAGCTCTTCCACGCAGAGAACTGTGAGTAGCTGGAATGTGCTGTTTGGGTAATGGTAGATGCAGATACATTAGAGGCCTTGAAGAACCAGTTACACAGGCAGATTGAAGTGAAGGAAATGGAAGAATATAGACACTGTGTAGGCAAAAAAGATTAGTTTAGTTGGATGTTTATTAGTATTTTTTTTCCGAAAGCAACAGACACAGCGTGTTGGAGAAACTGAGCAGGTCAGGCGGCATCTCTGGGCAATAGTCAACCGTTGACGATTCAGGCTGAGGCCGTTCTTCAGGACTGAAATGGAAGGAGAGAAGTCAGAATAAATAATGGTGGGGGAGTGGAGGAAGTAGTACAAGGTCGCAGGCGATTGGTGAAGCAAAGATCTAGAAAGTTGATTGGTGAAAGAGATAAAGGGCTGGGGAAGGGGTAATCTGATATGAGAGGGGTAGAAACCATGGATAGAAATGAAGGGGGAGGAGCACCAGAGGGAGGTTATGGGCAGGTAAACAGATAATGGGGAATGGTGAGGGAGGGGGTGGGCAGTTACCGGAAATTCGAAAAATCGAAGTTCATGGCGACAGCTTGAAGACTGCCCAAACGGAATACAGTATGAAGTGTTGTTCCTTCAACCTGAGTCCGCCCCCATCGCGGCAGCAGAGGAGGTCATGGACTGACATGTCGGAATGGGAATGGGAAGTGGAATTAAAATGGGTGGCCACAGGGAGATCCCTCTTTTTTTGACGAAGCAGTCTCCAGTCTACGTCGGGTTTCACTGATACACAGGAGGCCACACCAGGAGCAACGGATACAGTAGATGACCCCAACGGGAGAAATACTGATTTCTCCTTCCGATGATCAAAATTTTAACCTCTCCCCTTTCCCTATTCTACACTCTGACCTTTTACTTCTTCTCACCTCCTACTAATACCCTCTGCACTCCTCCCCCCGTCACATTCTCCTGTTACCAGAGTACTGTGAGTGTTACTTTAAGAGCGCCTGAGTAAGGCGGGACTATGACGTCAGTCACAGGCTGCAGCAGCCGGCTGCGGACGAGAGAGAGAGAGAGAGAGAGAGAGAGAGAGAGAGAGACAGAGAGACAGAGAGACAGAGAGAGACAGAGAGAGAGAGAGAGAGAGAGAGAGAGAGAGACAGAGAGACAGAGACAGAGACAGAGACAGACACTGACTGACTGTTGGAACTTCAGCTTGTCACTGCTATGGTTTGGAACTCTCTGATGCCCAAAAGATTGGATTGATTATCGGCACGCAGTGCACAATTGATGTGTGACTGTCTCTTCATATAATCCATTTGTGTGGATTTCCTGGAGTAACCTGTGGTATCACTTTTGTTGGCTCTTTACCTGGAATCAGGGTGTTAAGTGAAGACGATACTCTTGTGACTGTCACCTGGTGATTTCTCTAAGTAGATTTCGGAACGATTCAACGGACAAGATCTTCAACGATTGTTATTTCACTTACCAGCGTGGAACCTGTGATTCTTCGTATCGCCTTCTCTCTGCGTACCTCTATGTGGATTACAAATCTCTCTCCCATCATCTGTTTTACTTTGCCATCTGAATCTTAAGACTTTAAGAATTGTTCCTAAACTTGATTGTTTGTAAGCCCTGGGCCCCCTTCTCCATCACTTTCTCCTATTGTCCATTCTCTTCTCCTTTCAGATTCTTTCTTCTCCAGCACTTTCCCACCCACCTGATTTTCCTTATCCCCTTCCAGAAGGCCTCTTTGCGCACCCACTACCTTTTAATTTAGGCATCTCCCCTCTTCAGTCTGAGTCCTAAAGAAGGGGCTCGGTCCGAAATGTATCTGTTTACTCTTTTCCGTAGGTACTACCTGACCTGCCGAGTTTCTCAAGAATTTTGTAAGTTTTCATTTTATAGAGGATTAACAAAGAGGTTAGAGAGTATTTGTGATAGGGAATGCAATGAAGATTCGCCAGACTGATCCCTGGAGTGGTCGGGTCATCATGTGAAGAAAGATCAAGCGCGATAAGCCTTTAATTTAGAGAACCGAGGATGAAGGAGTGAACACATTGAAATGCACAGCATCATTAGCGGTTGAACCAATGGAAAAAGGGGCTGTCCGGGACTGAGATGAAGGGAAATGTCTCCACTTCGAGGATGGTGAGTGAGTGTAAATCCCCACCACAGAAGGCAGTAAAGGTTCATGATCATCCTCACATAAAACAGAGGCCGGCAGATGTGTGGAGACCGAAGGGATCGAGGAAATGAGGATTGGACAGAAACATGTGGCTGAGATGGGAGCGCAGTCGCCATCTTGTTGATCGCTCGATGGGCTGAATGGCCACCTCCTGCTGTGTCTCACTTGGTGAAGGTAAACTTTCACTGTCCAGTGAGCCCGGGGGAATGCGATTAGAAGTTAGTGTTTGTAAACATTGGACTGATTTGATTGGAACCTGCACATTTCCTGTCTGGGTGTAAACTGTATGGTGGACTGGTATGGGGACTGAACCCATAAATCAATGCCCTAAGGAAGGAGAAAGGGAAAAGGTACGGAGGAATAATTTAAAAATGTAACTGGTGTAAATATGAAATAATGTGGAAAATGCGGCAGGTGGGTCATGCAGCGTATGAGGGGTGAGGAGCAGACTCACCGGTTTAGGAGGGAGACCTTCAGCACGTCACTCGATCCCGCTCCATTTTCTCATTTTACCGCAGATCTGCGGCATCTGCGGGTTCGTTTCTCGTGGTTGTGCATTTCAATCTTTCTTCCGTTCAGACAAGGCTATGAGATCCAGATCTCTCACGTCCTTTCGCTGTGGGTGGGCATTTTTTTTTTCTTGACTCATTTCAATGTTACGAGCTGCGGTGCATCTAATGTTCTCCAATGTACGACAGTATGTATGGGATAATTAAGCCTTTTCCATTGATCTGTGTGTCTCAAAAATGTGTACACTTTTCAAAGCTACAAACAAGGTTGTCTAATATTTCCACAAAATTAAAATGGGGGATCGGTTTACTGCTATTATTATTTTTTTTTAAATTTTTGAACGACCCTATGCTCTGTGGTCTATGCTCTGTGCTGTCCCTTCTAATCTCTTTACTCTGCCTACAAAACCCCCGCCCCGGCTCTGAAGACGCGGAGCTCACATTGCGCATGCTCAGTTTCGGATGTTGGGTGGCTGCCTTTCCGTTCTGTGTTGAAGCGGAACGTCGCGGGGAGACGGGGGAAGGATTGTTGTCTGCGAGGTTAGTACATCAAGTTCCCATCGGTGAGGATTTGAGGCCGTTCCGAGCGGGCATGTTCGAATCCCGTTAACTCACCCGAACTGGGGATCGGTCTGGGTTCCCGGAGAGAACCTGCCGGGGTCGATCCGGGCTGTGTGGCCTTCACACCGAACCGTCTGAGATGAGCCGTCGCTCAGTCCCTGCTGCTTTAGCCCGAAGAAAGGGTAAGGTGCTGATGCCGGGACTGCACTCATCCGTTGAGTTGTACCTCCATCACCCCGCGCGGTATCAGATCCAAACTTCGCCTGGTACGATGCCTGGGGTCAATAACTGTTTTAGATAATTCAGGGCACGGGAAGCGGCCATTCGGCCTGTTGTGTTCCTGCAGCCGGAGGTTAAACGGAGTAATCGCATTTGCGGGACACTGCTCCGTGTCTATGAGTAGTTTTATCTTTCGTCAGTTCAGACAGGGCAGTGAGATCGAATTTGTGACGTTCCCTCTTTTTGTGTGGGCAATTTTTTTCTTGACTCCATTCCACAGTTACGACCCGCCGAAGCGCAGCGAACATTTCCGAGTATATAACCGTTTTCATGCGATAATTAGGCCTTTTCCATTTGTCTCTTCCTCAAAAATTTGTACACTTCGGTGAAATCGCCCTCCCGAAGTTCCAGAGCTGAAGCTTAGTCTGTGTAATATTTCCACACAATTAAATGGGGAATGGTTTATTATTGTCATATACCGCCGTACAGTGAAAATCTTGTCTTGCATACCACCCACACTGATCAATACAAGAGCACCAGGCGTGATTGATAAGTTCGTGGCCTAAGATAGGCGGAGACAATTTTAGAAAACTTAGCACTTTAATTTTTTCAACATAGCCCCCTCCTATTTTACACACTTAGACTGTTGGTCGTGGAGCATACGGATCTTGGACCTCCAGAAAGTGCCGACAGCATGTTTGATTGATAAGTTCGTGGCCTAGGGTAGACGGGGATGAGTTATACAGCTCTCGTTACAGGCATGTGCAGGTCAACTCTTTGAGTGATTATGCAGAAAGTTTGAAGTTAATAATTCATTTCCTTCTACCTTAGACCACACGAACTTATCAGTCACCCCTAGTATATTAGGTAAAACATTAACAGAGTTTAACAGAGCTTTATGGGTACAGAGAAAGTGTACTACAGGTAAACATATGATGCAGATTCACATGAAGTTACATCGTACCGTGCTGAGAAATATTCAGTTGACTCATTACAATGGAATGGAAGCCGTCCTTCAGCCTGGTGGTGTGCTTTCTGTTTCCTTTCAATCTTCAATCCGATGGGTAGTTGAAATTGAGAATGTCCAGGGTTCTGGGAATCTTCGATTATGTTTCCTGATTCACTGAGGCAGTGGGAAGTATATAGAGAGTCCATGGAAAGGAGGCTTGTTTCTATGGCGTGCTCAGCTGTGACCACAGTTATCTGCTCTTTCCTGCAGTCAAACGCAGAGCAGTAGCCGTAGGAAGTTGTGAAGTATCCGGATGGGATACTTTCTGTGGTGCGTTCAGGGGCAAAGGGTGTATGCGAACGTTCTTGTTGTTTGCTATAGCTTTGACATTTTAGGATTATATATATATAGTATGTACTATTAATTCAGTATCTGTGTAAAGCTGGAGGACCATCAGTGATTGTCATTGATCCCTTCTCCCAGCTAGTTCTATTTGACCATTCCGTGCCATTTTATTCAAAATCTGTCCAGCCTGTATCTCACCACGTCACTGATATATGTCAACCATCTTTCTTCTAAGCCTTGTCTCATTCTGAAGTATTATACTGCACTTTTACCTCACTGAGCTTACAAGGAGCTGTGTTTTGTTCAGTTAATTGATGTTTAACATAGAAACATAGAAAATAGGTGCAGGAGTAGGCCATTCGGCCCTTCGAGCCTGCACCGCCATCTATTATGATCATGGCTGATCATCCAACTCAGAACCCCGCCCCAGCCTTCCCTCCATACCCCCTGACCCCCGTAGCCACAAGGGCCATATCTAACTCCCTCTTAAATATAGCCAATGAACTGGCCTCAACTGTTTCCTGTGGCAGAGAATTCCACAGATTCACCACTCTCTGTGTGAAGAAGTTTTTCCTAATCTCGGTCCTAAAAGGCTTCCCCTTTATCCTCAAACTGTGACCCCTCGTTCTGGACTTCCCCAACATCGGGAACAATCTTCCTGCATCTAGCCTGTCCAATCCCTTTAGGATCTTATACGTTTCAATCAGATCCCCCCTCAATCTTCTACATTCCAACGAGTACAAGCCCAGTTCATCCAGTCTTTCTTCATATGAAATTCCTGCCATCCCAGGAATGAATCTGGTGAACCTTCTTTGCACTCCCTCTATGGCAAGGATGTCTTTCCTCAGATTAGGGGACCAAAACTTCACACAATACTCCAGGTGTGGTCTCACCAGGGCCTTGTACAACTACAGTAGTACCTCCCTGCTCCTGTACTCGAATCCTCTGGCTATAAATGCCAGCATACCATTCGCCTTTTTCACCGCCTGCTGTACCTGCATGCCCACTTTCAATGACTGGTGTATAATGACACCCCGGTCTCGTTGCACCTCCCCTTTTCCTAATCGGCCACCGTTCAGATAATAATCTGTTTTCCTATTTTTGCCACCAAAGTGGATAACTTCACATTTATCCACATTAAATTGCATCTGCCATGAACTTGCCCACTCACCCAACCTATCCAAGTCACCCTGCATCCTCTTAGCATCCTCCTCACAGCTAACACTGCCACCCAGCTTCGTGTCATCCGCAAACTTGGAGATGCTGCATTTAATTCCCTCATCCAAGTCATTAATATATATTGTAAACAACTGGGGTCCCAGCACTGAACCTTGCGGTACCCCACTAGTCACCGCCTGCCATTCTGAAAAGGTCCCGTTTATTCCCACTCTTTGCTTCCTGTCTGCTAACCAATTCTCCACCCACACCAATACCTTACCCCGAATACCGTGTGCTTTAAGTTTGCACACTAATCTCCTGTGTGGGACCTTGTCAAAAGCCTTTTGAAAATCCAAATATACCACATCCACTGGTTCTCCCCAATCCACTCTACTAGTTACATCCTCAAAAAATTCTATGAGATTCGTCAGACATGATTTTACTTTCACAAATCCATGCTGACTTTGTCTGATCATTTCACCGCTTTCCAAATGTGCTGTTATCACATCCTTGATAACTGACTCCAGCAGTTTCCCCACCACCAACGTTAGGCTAACCGGTCTATAATTCCCCGGTTTCTCTCTCCCTCCTTTTTTAAAAAGTGGGGTTACATTAGCCACCCTCCAATCCTCAGGAACTAGTCCAGAATGTAACGAGTTTTGAAAAATTATCACTAATGCATCCACTATTTCTTGGGCTACTTCCTTAAGCACTCTAGGATGCAGACGATCTGGCCCTGGGGATTTATCTGCCTTCAATCCCTTCAATTTACCTAACACCACTTCCCTACTAACATGTATTTCGCTCAGTTCCTCCATCTCACTGGACCCTCTGTCCCCTACTATTTCTGGAAGATTATTTATGTCCTCCTTAGTGAAGACAGAACCAAAGTAATTATTCAATTGGTCTGCCATGTCCTTGCTCCCCATAATCAATTCACCCGTTTCTGTCTGCAGGGGACCTACATTTGTCTTTACCAGTCTTTTCCTTTTTACATATCTATAAAAGCTTTTACAGTCTGTTTTTATGTTCCCTGCCAGTTTTCTCTCATAATCTTTTTTCCCCTTCCTAATTAAGCTCTTTGTCCTCCTCTGCTGAACTCTGAAGTTCTCCCAGTCCTCAGGTGAGCCACTTTCTCTGGCTAATTTGTATGCTTCTTCTTTGGAATTGATACTATCCCTAATTTCTCTTGTCAGCCACGGGTGCACTACCTTCCTTGATTTATTCTTTTGCCAAACTGGGATGAACAATTGTTGTAGTTCATCCATGCGATCTTTAAATGCTTGCCATTGCATATCCACCGTCAATCCTTTAAGTGTCATTTGCCAGTCTATCTTAGCTAATTCACGTCTCATACCTTCAAAGTTACCCCTCTTTAAGTTCAGAACCTTTGTTTCTGAATTAACTATGTCACTCTCCATCTTAATGAAGAATTCCACCATATTATGGTCACTCTTACCCAAGGGGCCTCTCACGACAAGATTGCTAATTAACCCTTCCTCATTGCTCAAAACCCAGTCCAGAATAGCTAGTTGGTTCCTCGACATGTTTAATTGAACACAGCACGAGGCAGGGTAAACACAACCATTAAGCCAATAAATTCTAGTTTCACTGTTACAAAATGGCTGCAGTGCTAACTTTTGTCACAATTGAAACTCAGAGCATATTATATTGAGTTCGTTGTTTCCTTTCTCGATTATTTTTGGCGAGCTACTTCCTCCGTTTCCAGGGTAACAGCCCTGCGGAGCTGCAAGAAGTGCTGCACATTTTTATCACTCTGTGGTCACCGCTTCTTAGCGTAGAGACAGTGCCCTCAGGAGCAACTGCAACAGAATGATAGTGGGAGGAAAGGATGCTGTGAGCATTGACTGTATGGGATGTATTACACAAGAGTAGGAATGAACTGAGAACTAACAAATCGGTGGGGGTGGGTCTGGCATTACACTATTCTGTTGAACAGTTTTGGGATCCCCAAACGTTTTGCAGTCAGACAATATCTGTGCAGTAAAACAGAGAGAAAGGGAAAAAGACAATGTACTTTTGCAAGAGTCTTAAAGTAAGATGGACCATCAGGTTCATTTCTCCTTAGTTTGTGAATCGGAACTGCCAGCAACACCACGGCAAATCGCTGATGCCAAAGCGTCAGTGGGCAGTGCTTGTGCAGGTTATAATATTGGGATGGAGTCTCTGAGAATGTGGAACGGACAGTATATTGGTAATTCTACAGCTGGAATTGAAATACCTACAGTCTGCAGTGACGCTGAAGATCAGGGCAATTGGACGTTGGTTGTGGGGAAATCACTGACTACCCCAGCCAGTGAGATGTCAGGTCTGTCAAACATTTTTTAGTTTTACAAATACATAACTATTTTGACCGAGCTCGATGACAGTAAGCGGAGGGCGATGATTGAAGATGGATTGAGCAAATAGAGGCTTGTGAGAAGTGTGATGGGTGTGTCAGTAATGATAGTGGGAGGAAAGGATGCTGTGAGCATTGACTGTATGGAATGTATTACAGCAGGGTCGGAATGAACTGATATCCAACCAATTGGTGGGGGTGGTGATTGAATTTCCACAAACCTGTTGAACAGTTTTGGGGTGTCCCAAGCATTTTGCAATTTTAATATCCGTGCGTTAAAATAGAGAGAAAATACTATTGTTGCAGGAAATGTAAAGAAAGAAGAGAAAATACTGGAGTCGCTCAGCAGATCTTCAGCATCTTGGACGGCCCCAGATCTGAAACTGGGTCTTCCGCCATTTCTCCATTCACAGATGTAGCCTGACTTCCCAATATCTTATATTTTACAATGTTACATTGAAAGCATTTCGTTCCAGCTACCCTGAGGAAGACATAGCAGCCACCGTGCTGAGCAGGATCCCACTCAGGAATAAGATAGAGAACAAATGAGCTCCAGTTAGCTGCTGGGGACAAGTGGGTGCATCCGCATCCTCTCACAATCTACAGACCGGTGAACCAGCCTGAGCCCCGGCCCAGGAAGAGCGTCGTTAGGTACCCGTTCCATCTTAATTTGTGAATCAGGGAAATCACGGCAAATCGCCGGCAGCAAAGCGTCCCAGGGTAGTCTGTGTGGGTTACATTGGAATGGAGTCTCTGAGATTATAGAACTGGCAGTATACGGGCTCTACTCTAGGTTGGTCAGCTGGGTTGGAATTTCCTCAGATTGAAGCGAAAAGGGTGATCGGAGAGTTTGGACTTTGGTTGTGGGGAAATCACTGATTATACCACCCAGCGGAACCTAGCCTGCCAAGTATTTTGATGTTTTAGAAAGAGATAACAATTTTGACCCGGCTCGATGTCAGAGAACACAGGATGATAACTGATGATGGATTTAGCGAATGAAGGCTTGTGACGACGGTGAAGCGTGTGTCGGTATTGAGATACATTACTCATGACATTGACTTCTTTGTGAATGTACATGGCACGGTTAGCAAGTCTGCTACTAAGTTAGGGAGTCTTGTTGATATTGCAACATGTTATAGTGTATTTCAAAGAGATGTTGGTCAGTTATGGAGATAGACCGAGATATTGCAAATGGTTTTCAACTTGGACAAGTAAAAGATGGTGCATTTTGGACAGTGAAACCATCGTGGGCCTGTTATGCTGAATGGAGGGTCACCGAGTGTTGTGGAACAGAGCGAGCTGGGATTACAAGGGTAAAGTTCTCTGAAAGCGGACGTGCAAGTATAGAGGGTGGAAAAGAAGGCTTTAATCATGCTGGCCTTCATCAGTCAGGCATTGAGTTTTGGATTACAGACATTATATTGCAGTTATATAAATAGCTAGTGAGGATACACCAAGCAATCTGTACAGTTGTGTTCACCCTATTGTAGGACAGATATTATCAATCTGGAGAGGGTGCAGAAGAGATTATTGAGGATGCTACCTGGACTAGAGGGCCTAGTTATAGGGAGAGGTTGGCCGAGCTGGATCTTCATTCCACGGAGCACAGGAGAATTTGGGTGACATTGTATGTTTATAAAATCAAGAGGGAGAATGAAGTCGATAACCATCTCCTTTGTCTTGCTGACATTGGGAAAGAGGTTATGTGACTGTTTTCTCTGTCTGACATATCGTTATTGTTACTGATGAGCCTCATTGCACAGTGCCATCGGTGATTTTATTTTTCAATGTGGCTATTGGGTGTTTGGCTAAACAGACACGTGTGAGCAGAGTGTACACAATGGGCTCAGCTCACAGCCGAGTTCAGGATAATAGGAAGGGACGAGCGGTTGTGCAATCTGGCTGTCTGCGGTCTGGTGGCTGGGAAGCCCAGCATCCAGTTGCGCAGTGGTGTAATTAGATGGCTGAGAAGTAATTTGTTCACCAAAGTCTGTGGGACAATGGTGTCACATGCCGAACTGAAATTCAGAAACAGCATTCTGACACAAGTGTCCCTGTTTTCTATGTGTGTCAGGCCAAGGGGAATGACAAACGTTATGGCATCTGCCCTGGAGAGATTCTGTCGGTAAGTTTATTGGTGAGTGCCCAGTGAGCAAGGATTGGAGTTTTTGATATGTGCCGTTATCAGGCGTTCAAAGCACTTAATGCTGATGGGCGTCAAGTCCACTGGGCAGCAGTCGTTTTGTTCTGAGTGTGGAGAGCTCTTTGGTACAGGGATGATGGTGGCTGATTTGAAGCATGAGGGAACAGCAGCCTGGATGAGTGAAGTGTTGGCGATGGCTGTGAAGACATCAATGCGCTGATGTGCAGACTGTATGCGAGCTCAGCCTGGATGTCTTCTGGCCCGGCACCTCTGCAGAGTCCGTATTACGTCTGCTATTACAGACATTGACTGCTCAGCTCACAGGGAGTAATTTTCGTGTCTGGTTTGTGTTGTGCCTCGAAGCAGTGTTTAGAGCACCAGGGAGGGAACGTTACTGGTACGGTTAAGGATATTTTCCCCTTACGTATTCTGTAAAGCCCTTGATGCCTAGCCACATACACCAGGGTTCGTTGCCCAGGGTTGGGAGTTTGATCGAAGGGACCTGAGAGTTAATCTCAATGCACAGAGCAAATGAGAACCTGGAATGAGTTATCCAGTGTTTTCATCGTTGGTTATCTACATCGGGTTCAGTATTCTCTCCGTGTTTGGAAATTCCTACTTATTCTCACCTGCCTGTGAGCAGCTGGAAATTAAAAAAACACTCAAGATGCTGGAGACCTGAAATCAAATCAGAAATTGTTCAAAGCCATTCCAACACAGGGTGGTAGACCGGAAAAATTACCTTTCGACTGATTACCTGTTGAGGTTTTATTTCATTTCTAGCTTTTTAGCACATTGCTTTAGAATGATTGAAGTCTCTTGGGAAACAGAGTTGTGTGGAACTGGGAAATTGGATTGAAAACTATCAGATGGAATTTAATACAGATAAGTGAGGGGTGTTACATTTTGGCAGGGAAAACGAGGCTATGATTTACTGATTGAGTGGTAGGAGGTCTGGGATGTGGGACAAAACAAATTGACATTGGAACACAGATCCATAATTACTTTAAGGTAGCAGAAGAGTCAGACAGTGTCTTAAAGAGATCCCAGGTTGGAAGCCCCTGCTGGAGATATACAAAAGTATTGTAGTATAAACAGCATGAATGCAGGTAGGCGTTTGCCCATCAGGTCGGTTGAGGTCATGGATTTAGGGCAAAAAGTGACACATTTAAGGGGAATCTGAGGGGGAACTACTTCATTCAGAGGGTGGTGCGAATGCGGAAACAGCTCCCAGCCGAATGAGCGATGAAGGTTGAATTGTAGTATTTGAGAGATGTTTGGGTAGGTGCATGGATGAGGAAGATATAGAGGGCTATGGTCTGGGTGCAGGGGGATTGGACCACACCGAACATGGCACAGAGTGGATGGGTTAATAGTCCTGCCTGTGCTGTAAGGGGTCTCTGAATCTCAGTTGAAACATCTACACATAATCGACATCTGTTGCAGACGGATCGTATCCAACAACGTGCTTTTATTTTGGACCAGCGTCTGCGCAGCTGGAAGTTCTGCAGAGTTGGAACTAGCAGAAGATTAGCTGAATGCACCTCGACAGGGTCAATACAACTGCTGGAATTTTAGTTTCATCGTTACAAAATGGCTGAATGTTCAGTTCATCTTTGCTAGAATGGAACTCAGATCATGTCACATTGCGTGTGTTATTTCCTTTCTCGGTTACCTTTGCGAGCCACTTCCTCCGTCGCCAGGGCAACAGCTCACCAGAGCTGCAAGGAGAGTTGAACATCTTTATTGCTCTCTGGTTACTGACTCTCAGCGGAGAGAGAGTGGCCTCAGCAGCCGGTGCTGATACGAGGATGCTTTGAGCATTAACTGTGCCGGATGGATGATGTCTGTGTTGGAATGAAGAAACAACTAATGATTGTAAGGATTGCATTTGTGCAATTCTGTTCAGTGTGTCAAACATCTTGCAGTTAGTCAGTGTTTTGGGCATCGAAAGAACAGAAAAATCTCCAGTACTGTTTCCAGTGCTATATTTTCAATTTTATATTTAAAACACTTTGTTCCTGTTACACTACGGGGAAAGTGCCAGCTAATTGAGCTGGGCTATACTGCACTCAAGAATAAAATAATGAGCAAATGTGCTCAATGTAACTGAGTTGAAATGTATCAAAACCCTCTTTGTAACCCAAGGCCTATGTTTCCCGTCTGATCCCCGTCCAGACAAAGGATCATCAGGCTCCAGTTCTGTCATGGGTTGATGTCGGAGGGTAAATTTTAGAACTGGGATTAGCTGAGACACTGCCACATATTACCGCCAGCAAAGAGCCCTGGGAGGGTTGGTGCTTGAGATATAATCCTGCGATGGGGGCTCCAGGAATATGGAACTGGCAGTGTTTGGGCTTCGGTCTACGTTGGTGCTTTTACAGATGCGGCTGGATGTCCCTCCTTCCGCGGTGAAGCAGACGTCTCCGGGGATTGGATATTGTAGCGTGAGTTTCTGAGTGAGAGATGTGGAAACACTCTGTGTGAGATGTGGAAAAGATGTGCGAGGCTCTCGGTGTGGGCTTTGACCCACTGAGGTTGGATCCTGGGATATCACACATGTGTTCACCCAGATAAAAAGAATCAGGGGATCAAGTTGTCCGGGTTTATGAGATGTTGAGCGAGTATTTCTGTTCTGTGCTCAGATGTTTGGTTCTGAAGTTCCTTTGGACACAAAGCAGAGAATGAGTTCACATTCCATCCCTCAAAGGGAGTGGCTGTGATTAAATGCACTGTTTTGTGTTTGCACCAGTAAAAATAGACCGTGGTTTCAGAATTCAATTCACATTTGCAAATTACCCCTCACTGTCACCTGTCTATCTGCTGGTGGGTGTCAAAGAGAAACTCAAGATGCTGAAGATAGAACAGAAAATGGAACAGTACATCACAGGAACAGGTGCATCCGCCACAATGGTGTGCCAAACCAGATAAAAAGTAAATCAACCCCCGCCCAAAAAAAATAATGACACCTACCTACACAATGTCAATATCCTCTCAATCTTCCTCACACCCATGTGCCTACCTAAACATCTCTTAATAGCTTCCAATGTGTTGGCTTCCACCACCATAACAGACAGCGGATTCCAGGCATCCACACCTCTCTGAGTAGAACAACTTACCCTAACATTTCCTTTGCAACTACTCCCTCACACCTTCATTGCATGTCCTCTGGTATTAGACATTTCTAAACAGTGAAACAATACTCCCCGTCTACTCTATCTATGTCTTTCATAATCTTATAAACCTCCATCCGATCTTCCCTCAGTCCCTACCACTCCATGGAGAACAACCCAAGATTTTCCACTAAAAACTGGATGATGTTTGAATCCATTCTGATGAAAGGTTTGGAAACCAAATTGCTAACTTTTTTCCTCTCCCCACAGCTGTTCCTTACCTGCTGAGTGTTTCTCGTGATTCCAGTTTCTGTGTGTTACATTCACCCTGGAACATTTTAAATCTCCTGCGAATGGACCAGTGTCCCAGCACTCGTTTCGTGAGAGTTGATAGGAGAGTAAAGAAACCAGAGCTTTTCCCAGTACATTGTCCTGGGGCCAATTGTCCTGTTTTCCTGGAAATGTATTCAGTAACGTTGTTGCTACCAAGGTTCACAAGAATAATCTGAGCAATGATAAGCTTTATGTAGGCGGAGCTTTTGATGACCCCGGGCCTGCTGTTCAGTGGAGTTCAGAGGGATGGTGGTTGGGGTTTGGTGGTGGTGGGGGTGGGGGTGGAAGTTAGGGCCAGGGGTGATTATTTACACCAACTGAATAACAGCAAGTCTGGATGCAGTGGGAATGGAGAGGGTGTCTTGATTAGACGGAGAGTCTGGGATCTGAGAGTGCTGCCTCAGAATAAACAGACTTCACTTTAAAACTGAGGTGAGAGCAATTACTTCAGCCAAAGGTTGGTTCATCTGTAGAATTTGATGCCACAGAGGGTGGTGGAGGCTATCGTTCGGTATATTCATGTTCTGGATTGCTAAATAGGTCGAGTGTTATAGCAGGGAAGCAAGAATATGGTTTTGGAAAAAGAATCCTCCATGATTGATTATGGAGCAGACTGGAATGACCGAATCACCTAATTCTACTCCTATGTATTATAACTTGTATCTTATAACATGACTGAACGATGACTTCTTTGTATCCCATCACAAACAAGAGAAGATCTTCAGATGCTGGAAATTCAAGCAACACACACAGCAGACCAGGCAGCATTTATGGAAGAGAGTAGAGTCAACGTGCACATGTTGCCTGGTCTGATGGGTTCCTGTAGAATTTTCTGTCTGTTCTTTTGTATCCAAGACAGGCTATGTAAAGTGTAAGGGACAGTTCCAGATTTCTTCACTCAGATCATGATATCTGTATACAAGATTTAAATTTCAGGTTAATGCTTTGTTCTCGTTTGTGTTAGTAACATATTTCATTATCTGTCTGGTTAAATTTAGACCTGCGGTGAGAGGTTTATTGGAAGAAAAGCCCACGACTGGAAGCGAACCACAACTGAAGATGAGGGAACAGCAAGAATTGAACCAGCCCGAGGACTGAGAGCATCAACTGGAGAGAACCCTTCTGACTCGAAGTTTCCATTAATTCAGCCAGGAGAAAGTTTGGTGAGTCTCATTTACTCTAACATTGGTCCTTTAGACATTGCACTTCTGTACCAAGGAAAATAGGAAATAGCTGGAATGAGACTAAATAAACCTAGATGTGCCAGTTATGTCAGTTGCAATCATTCCAGATCTGCTAATATGCCGTCGGCATCAGCTCTGTGAAGCCACGCACATTCCCTCATATTGTTTGCTCATTTCAAACTTGTCACTTCCGATTTTTCCTTGCTTTGTCTGTGAAATGCGTTTAGAATTTCTTCCCTCTATTAGACGCCGCAGTTGTTTCCTGCTGTAGTGATAACAGAAATGTGGAATTACCATGACTACTACTACATCGACTCAGGCCCGGGGGCCGGCGTCAGGCATGATGACAGACTCCCCACTGCTCCGTCTGCCTCATCAGTGTGTTCAGTTCACCTACATTAGCCGTGCCGCTGTCTTCTAGGACCGTGTTGACCATAGTCTTGAGAGGGCGCCCAGGGTTCATCCTCCCATGTTTGAGCTCCCATATGATGACTAGGCTGGCAGGTAGCTCGGGGTGTCGTACCATGAACTGCAGCAACATGTCATTAATTCCCCCGTCTATTGCAAGCTGCAATGATATACTTGCCCTCGAGTATATCGTCGTGCAAGCCTCTGCTAAGAGCAAACCCTCTTGAAGCCAAATGTCCCAGCACCACATTTCATTCAGTCCTAACTAGCAACAGCCAACCAATAAATAATACTTACATACCCTGGCGTCATAAACTATTTTTTTTTACCAATAAATTGTCAGAATCTGTGCTCAAGCAGACGTAGGTTTTGCAATGTTCCCATCTGACCCTGTAGCAAAGACACAGGTTACATCTGACTTGAGATGAACGAATGTCCACGCAGCCAGGACTGCTACAGCTGCCGGAGTCGGTTTAAACTCAGTCGTTGAGGGATGGGAAGCAGCCTGTTGAGTCAGATGATGAAGCCGTTGATATTAAGGAAGATGCAATGTTCAGAGAGACTGCGGAAGGATTAGCTGTGGATAGGGCATCATGTGATGAAAAGCAGCATCAGTTTCCCCTCCCCCTCCCCCGACTCCCCTTCTCACTCTCCTGTTTTTTTTTTACCAGTATTAATCACGGGAGTCAGGAACTCTTTCTGCTCACAGACCAGTGAAAGTAAAGCCTTTGATTCCATTTCAGAGCCCAGTTTCTTTATAAAGAGTGGTGTTGAAGTGTTTTCCAGATGAACATGGGGGAATGTGTAACGGAAGTTTGAATCAGATCAGCAGCAGCTTCGGAAAGCCGAGTGGTCCACTTATGCATTTGGTGCGTTGATTAGAAAAGTTCTGACAGTTTAGTTAGTGTAAGCCAATATAACTTCTGCATATTAATTATATTGTGGAACTGAATAGAAACACTACATTGATTAGGTATATACATGGATATTTATGAGTTAGTGTTGTACCGCAGCGGGTTGCGGATCGACCATGACTCATTCGGTGAGCTGGCCAGCACGGTACGGGACCGAGGGCCAGGCTCCCGCGGTCTCTGTCACTGACTCGACAGTCTCCCCATCTTCCGCGCGCTCCAGCTCACCACCCCTCCCACTGCCCACGCGCGCCCTCTGGCGGAGCGCCGTCACCCTCGCGCTCCCGTGCTGACGCTGCGCGTGCCCGGTATCTCCCGTGAAGTGACGTGAGATTTACTTGTCTCTCATTGGTGACAGCAAATGCCAATTTAGCATACCAACCAATGGGAATATGGGGTTTGTCATTAAGGAGTTCCCTCTCTAGACCCCGCCACTTGTTTCCTAAACTGACTCTTGGGAAAGATCCAACAAGCTTGTTGCTTCAATGCCGCTCTTCCTCGCCATGGAGTTAGAGGAGCTGCAAGGGCGACGGATTGAAGAGGGAGAACAGGGGGTTTATCTCCTCTGAAGTGGCGAGGACGAAGGCTTCAATACATTTGTAGCGGACACCGGTAAAGTGTTGACCAGCAAGTGCAGTGTGCAGGGGGTGGGGGGGGGGGGGATATTGAGAGCAAGTCACGATCTTTCTCTATGACACAACGGGCTGCAGGGACTCAGTGGCTGCCTTTTGTTTGAGCTGGCTGGGTTTAAACAGCGGAGTAAACAGACCCACCTTGGGCCAGCAGCCTGTCCCAGTAACACTCACAACACGACTGTCCCAGTGGGCGCTGTGGGGACAGATGTTTGGAGTATGGTTTCTCCCTGTCTGCATCAGCAATTTATCTGAGGGACAAAATGCAACATTTACAAGTCTGTTATTGACTGAAAACATTTGTATTTATTCTGTATTTTGCTTATGATACAATCATTGTCCAACTTATGTTCCGTTAATCGTCATTCAAAACATACATGAAAACCCATGACTACAGCCAAATACAACAGCGTTACTGCACACCGAGTCTTCTTGTTGGAAACTGCCTCGGTAAGATCCCTCGAGGGCATAGCCATTGTCTGAGTAATATTATCTATCCATCGTAGTGTCTGTCATCCTCTCCTTCTTGTTTTGCCTAACATGAGAGTCTTCTCCAAGGAATCCTGTCTTCTCATGATGTGGCCAAAATATTTCATCTTCTCAAGCCTCCTAGTGAGCAGTCTGGCAGTGTTTCTTCAAGTATTGACTTGTTGGATCTTCTGGCTGTCCAACGAACTCTTCACACTTTTCTCCAGCATCCAAGTTGAAAGGCGTCGATTCTTTTGTGTTCAGTCCAGCTCTCACAGCCACACATCACAACTAGAAATACCATAGACTTGACTCTACGGACTTCGGAGACAATGTTATGTGTCTGCGTTTCAGTATTTTTTCTAAATTCCCATCGCTGCCCTCCCCAGGAGTAAGCACCGATTAATTTTCTAGCTGCATTTACCATGTATAGAAACTGTTGAGCTGAGGAAGACAAAATCCATCACTGCTTCCACTTCCTTTCCACTTAATACGACGGAGTTAATAGGACTGCCTGGTTTTCTTAATATTGAGCAAGGAGCCAGCTTTCTTCTTTCACTTTCATTCGAAGCTTCCTCAGATCCTCCTCACTTTCAGCCATTAGAACAGTATCACCTGCATATCTGAAGTTGTTTATCTTTTGTCTGGTAATTTTGATTCCAACATTTTGAGTCCTCTAGACCAACATTCCTCATGATGTGTTCAGCATATAGATTAAATAAGTAGGGTGACAGAATGCAGCCTTGTCATACTCCTTTCCCAATCTTGAACCAGTTTGTTGTTCCGTGGTCAGTTCTGTTGCTTCTTGATCTCCGTACAAGTTTCTCATAAGGCAGATCAGATGCCCAGGTATCCTCATTTCTTTAAGGATTTGCCATAGTTTATTATGGTCCACACTGTTGTAGGTTTTAGATTCATCATTAAAACATAGATAAATACTTTTCTGGAATTCTGCTGATTTCTCTATTATCCAGCATGTGTTAGCAATTTTGTCTCTGGTCCCTCTGCCTTTTCGAAAACCAACTTGTACATCTGGTTGTTCTCGTTCCATACGTTGCTGTAGTCTTGCTTGCGTGATCTTTAGTGTCACCTTGCCACCGTGTGAAATTGCTCGGTAATTTGAACAATCCTTTACATTGACCTTCTTGGGAATTGGGATATAAACTTTTATTTTCCAGTCTAAAGGCCATTGTTAGGATTATCAGATCTGCTGGCAAATTGCATACAACACTTTTACAGCAACATCTTTTAAAGTTTTAAACAATTCAACTGGACCCCTGTCACATCCTGCAGCCTTTTTATTGGCGTAAATACGAGGAATTCTGCAGATGCTGGAAATTCAAGCAACAGACATCAAAGTTGCTGGTCCTGACGAAGGGTCTCGGCTGTACCTCTTCCTAGAGATGCTGCCTGGCCTGCTGCGTTCACCAGCAACTGTGATGTTTGTTGCCTTTTTATTGGCAATGTTTTCTATCACCCATTTGACTTCACTTTCCAGAATGTCTGGCTCTAGATTGTCGAGGGAGTCATTGCTGGTGTCTTCGCTGTTGGGATATTTTCTGTACAATTCTTCTGTGTATTCCTGCCATTTCTTTTTGACATTTTCTGGTTCTGTAAGGGCCTCCCCTTCTTTGCCTTTTACTATACTTATTTTTGCATGAAATGTTCCTTTGATTTCTCTAATCTTCTTGAATAGATCTCTTGTTTTTCCAGTTCTTTGGTTTCTTCATCTTCTTTGCATCAGTCTGTTAAGTAAGTTTTCTTATCTCTCCTTTGTCTTCTTGAACGTTGTGTTCATTTGGAGGTATTTGTTCCGATGTCCTTCACTTCTCTTCGCTGCTCAGCTTTCGCAGAAATCCATTTAGCTTTCCTGGTCTTCTTTTTGTTTGCAATGCTCTTCTGGCTTCTCTCTACCAGCTTCACTGCATATTCTTGAGGGATGCTATCAACATCAAACCTTACTTTACCTTGGTTTTCCTGGTGCTCTGCAGTTTCATTTTGAATATTGCATTGAATATTGGTCTGAGATTGTCGCAGAACGGGGGCATTGTGGAGTATGGGTGCACTGTTCGCTCAATACGGCAACATGGGGTAGTGAAGATGTGTTTACCACGTCGTCCTTCAACAGTCAGGGTACTGAGTGCTGGATTTGGGAAATTATTTTATTTATTTTTTTATTGAGATACAGTGAGCCGCGCTGCCCGTTAGGTCCCCCGAGATCATCTGGAGGAAACCCATGTGATCACAGTGAGAACCTGCAAACTCTTACAGGCAGCGGTGGGAATTGCAACTGGGTCATTCAAACTGTAAAGACATGTGTTAACCACTATGGGACCGTTGAATCAGTCGTTGGTGAGACTGTGTTTGTGGTACAAAGTATAGTTCTTGCCGCTATATGTTTCAAAAGGCTTGGGTAAAGTGGAAAGAGTGCAGAGACGATTTGCGAGTCTGTTGTCAGGGCCAGAAGGCCTCAGTTCTGGGGAGAGGATGACCACTCTGTTTTTACTCCCTGGAAAGTAGGAGACTGAGCAGCAATCTTACAGAAGTGTTTTAAATTTGAAGGGCAGAGTAAAGCATGGTTTATACTTCTGCATTAACTGGACGCTGTAACCTACGCAAGTGGCCTACGCGCATTGTGAGCATTTATACTTGTGCGTTGGTGTATCTGTGCAGCTCGGCAATTCCCGCACGTCACGCATGTGCACTCACCCGCCCACACAAGGCTTCATGGTCATGGTAGTGTCAGGGTAAACAAGACGCGAGCGTCTTTTTTCGTGCGAAATGTGTCCTCCATAATTTAGAACCATAGAAACCATAGAAACTACAGCACAGAAACAGGCCTTTTGGCCCTTCTTGGCTGTGCCAAACCATTTTCTGCCTAGTCCCACTGACCCGCACACGGACCATATCCCTCCATACACCTCCCATCCATGTATCTGTCCAATTTATTCTTAAATGTTAAAAAAAGAACCCACATTTACCACCTCGTCTGGCAGCTCATTCCATACTCCCACCACTCTCTGTGTGAAGAAGCCCCCTCTAATGTTCCCTTTAAACTATCACCCCCCACCCTTAACCCATGTCCTCTGGTTTCTTTCTCCCCTTGCCTCAGTGGAAAAAGCCTGCTTGCATTCACTCTATCTATACCCATCATAATTTTATGTACCTCTATCAAATCTCCCCTCATTCTTCTACGCTCCAGGGAATAAAGTCCTAACCTATTCAACCTTTCTCTGTAACTGAGTTTCTCAAGTCACGGCAACATCCTTGTAAACCTTCTCTGCACTCTTTCAACCTTATTACTATCCTTCCTGTAATTAGGTGACCAAAATGGAACACAATACTTCAGATTCGGCCTCACCAATGCCTTATACAACCTCATCATAACATTCCAGCTCTTATACTCAGTACTTTGATTAATAATGATTAATAAAGGCCAATGTACCAAAAGCTCTCTTTATGACCCTATCAACCTGTGATGTCACGTTTAGGGAATTTTGTATCTGTATTCCCAGATCCCTCTGTTCCACTGCACTCCTCAGTGCCTTACCATTAACCCTGTATGTTCTACCTTGGTTTGTCCTTCCAACGTGCAATACCTCACACTTGTCTGTATTAAACTCCATCTGCCATTTTTCAGCCCATTTTTTCAGCTGGTCCAAGTCCCTCTGCAGGCTCTGAAAACCTTCCTCACTGTCTACTACACCTCCAATCTTTGTATCATCAGCAAACTTGCTGATCCAATTTACCACATTATCATCCAAGATCATTGATATAGATGACAAATAACAATGGACCCAGCACTGATCCCTGTGGCACACCACTAGTCACAGGCCTCCACTCAGAGAAGCAATTCTCTACCACCACTCTCTGTCTTCTTCCATCGAGCCAATGTCTAATCCAATTTACCAACTCTCCATGTATACCTAGCAACTGAATTTTCCTAACTAACCTCCCATGCGAGACCTTGTCAAAGGCCTTACTGAAGTCCATGTAGACAAGATCCACTGTCTTCCCTTCATCCACTTTCCTGGTAACCTCCTCGAAAAACTCCAATAGATTGGTCGAACATGACCTAACATGCACAAAGCCATGTTGACTCTCCCTAATAAGCCCCTGTCTATCCAAAAGCTTGTAGATTCTGTCTCTTAATACTCCCTCCAATAACTTATCTACTACCAACGTTAAATTTACCGGACTATAATTTCCCGGATTACTTTTCGATCCTTTTTCAAACAACGGAACAACCTGAGCCACTCTCCAATCCTCCAGCATCTCAACTGTAGACACTGACATTTTAAATATTTCTGCCAGGGCCCCTGCAATTTCAACACTAGTCTCCTTCAAGGTCCGAGGGAACACCCTGTCAGGTCCCAGAGATTTATCTACTTTAATTTTCCTCAAGACAGCAAGGACCTCCTCCTTTTCGATCTGTACAGTTTCCATGATCTCACTACTTGTTTCCCTTAATTCCATAGACTTCATGCCAGTTTCCTTAGTAAATACAGATGCAGAAAAAACTATTTAAGATCTTTCCCATTTCCTTTGGTTCCGCACATAGCCGACCACTCTGATCTTCAAGAAGACCAATTTTATACCTTACAATCCTTTTGCTCTTAATATACCCTGTAAAAGCTCTTTGGATTATCCTTCACTTTGACTGCCAAGGCAACCTCATGCCTTCTTTTAGCCCTCCTGGTTTCCTTCTTAAGTATTTTCTTGCACTTCTTATACTCCTCAAGCACCTTATTTACTCCCTGCTTCCTATACATTTCATACAACTCCCTCTTCTTCTTTATCAGAGTTGCAATATCCCTTGAGAACCAAGGTTCCTTATTCCTATTCAATTTGCCTTTAATCCTGACAGGAACATACAAACTCTGCACTCTCAAAATTTCTTCTTTGAAGGCTTCCCACCGACCGATCACATCCTTCCCAGAGAGCAACCTGTCCAATTTCGGAGGTCTGTAAGGCTTTATGGAAAGCATTACAACCAGAGTTCCTTCCCTGCCCTTCAGTCGCCCAATGGGAAGCTATTGCAGCGTAGGATGACATGCGATACAATGAAGCGGACCGATCACAGTTGTTGCGTTCTGTGTTGCCGCGACGCGCGATTGAATTTTGTGAGAGGTGCGCGTCGCAGCAATGCAAGCTGTCGCGTGGGGGTCCTTATCAAATTTGCGTAGGGTTTGCGGTGACGCAGAGCTTACGGCGACGCGTTGACGCAGAGTATAAACCAGGCTTGACTGACTCACTCTTTTATTTGTGTACTTCAGATCATCGCCAGCAGGTGGTGCTTTCTTCCACCCAGACGGCGGACAAGCAGCCGACAATCAACCAACGTCATTCAGAGTCAGAATGGACACAGGTATGTTCACTGGGCTCTCTGTCATTAAAACTCTGGCATCATTGTACACGCGTAGTCAAATCATCAATAGTTCAGAGGAATAAACTTGGGCGCTAAAGGGGCACAGCAAAACGTGCCATTAAACGGGGTCATTGACCCTACCGGTAAAGCGACCTTGAGCACTGGAACAATTCACCAGGTCCAGCGCAGGGACCTAACAACGGGAATGGTCGAATCACTCCGCTCACCGTGCAGATCTTCACCTGAGTGAAAGGGGAAGGAGCTCCTGAATAAGGTGGGTATGGGTGAAACTCAGACAGGAATACAGCAGCGGGCAATGTATCTGTCCAGGGAACAGACAGAATTTCCGTCAGTATTTGTTACATCCTGATGTGGGAAATGCCTTCAACAGACAGTGAGAAACAGATGCTGTTTTCTGTTTGGAAGGCCAGTGGTGAATTCCCCCCGGATTTCCGGGTTGTTGCTCAATGGAGCTGAGGGGAGTTCTCGGTGTGTTTTCTGCGGCCGAGTTAAGGAGCGTTATATTGTGGGAGAACGGGCTGGGTGCGGGAGACAGTGACAGAGAAATTTTAAACAGGGAATCTGAGTGGGCTACGGAGGCATTGAATGTCCTTGGTGAATAAGATTAAAGTAAAACAAGAGGGTAAGTAGTGAGGGCAGCACACAAAATGGTGGAGGAGCTCACAGGTCAGGCAGCACCTATCGAGGGAAAGGAACAATCGACGTTTCGGTTTGAGGAATCTTCAGCGGAGACTTTGTACATTGATTTCAGTGTTGTCTTGGCCACATCAAATAGAGCAGGAATGGAGGAGCATTCTTCTGGGTGAAGGTCTGTGACCAGTAATCTCCGCAAGGCTACTGGCTCGCTATGTGTCATGTGTGATGTAAATAACTTAATAATAAACTATGTATTACTCAAAATGATTAAATAGAAAGAATCACGTAGGTGGATTGATTCGTCGATTAACCAACTCGGCGGAGTTGTGTGAATTTGGGACTGTTGTCAAAATGTTCAGCATCCAATGAGAAATATGAACAGAAAGTCACCGAGTACAGTTAATTCGGGCAAATGTGAGGAGTTGCACCTTGGGAGATCAAGTTTGCTAGCGATGTGCACAGTGAATGCTGGGACCGTTAGGAAGGCTGATGAGTGGATGGGTCTTGTGATGGATGGGCATAGCTCCCTGAAAGTGGGAACACAATTGGCAGCGTGCTAACGATGAGTTGATGTGTGAGTACGTAATTTTTAAAGTTGTGCTGTAACTGGATGAACTGTGGTTAAGAGACAATCTCAGTATTGTGCACAAATCTGGTAGCCATATCATGAGAATGATGTAGAGGCTCTGGCGAGGGTGCAGGTGAGTTTCACCCTGATTACAGAATATTGGCTTCTGGGAGAGGTCGATCAAGCTTGGATTCCTTTCTCTGGAGCGTCGGAGTCTGAGACCGCTATCTCAGAGAATTCATAAATTTATGAGGGGCAAAGCAAAGTTCGATAGTCCATGACTTGGTGCAAATATCAAGCACTGGAGTGAATAGGTTCAAGGTTAGAGGGTAAAGTTTAAAGGGGATTTAGGATGCATGTTTTCCACAGAGAGTAATCGGTGTCTGGAATGAGCTGCCGAGGGAGGGACTGGAAACAGATACTCAGCAGCATCTGAGAGGGGTTTGAACTCATGAGTAGGCCGGGAACGGAGGGATATTGACCATGTTCCTGAAGATGGGATTGGTTTAAATTGGCATCGTGTCCGCATACACATGGTACACTCAAATATTTTACGTTCTATGACTGACTACAGATCTGAATTCCGCAATCTCGGCCTTCCTGTCAAATTGTGAGGATCACCAACTGTTCCAGTTGACGAGATTCTACATGGAGCGACTGGAGCAGGCGATTGAGGAGGGTGTGGAGGGAGTCAGCTTCATGTTAATGGGCGAGGATCACTTCACCGGGCCAGAGTATCACGTAAGTGGTAGGAACATAGACTGAGTTTAGATTCTACTGAATCAATCACAGACTGACAGAACCAGTGTAATGTTACCTCTGGGCTATGAAAGTCCTGCAATGCTTGTGGTCAACATCAAGAACAGAGTTTTTGTTTGCAGAAACCAACCCAGGCCTCTGTTAATATTACTGAACACATTCATTTTTAGACAGGTTAGGATACAGACAATGATTGACAGGTGAATTTGGTGACGTGACACTTGATGGACATTGCAAGTGGACAGAGAACCACTGACATCACATCATGTTCCCAATGCTCGACCTTAATGGCCATTCAGCAGACTCTCTTGATTACTCCCGGGTTTCCCACAAATCAAATATATATTAACTTATTTCTCAGCTCATTTCTCGAGTCTACCTTCAACTCCATCATCAATTGAACAGGCAGGACTGAATATCGTCTCTCTTTTCAACTACTGACCCTCTTTCATTTGATCAAATATTCCAACAATCCTCATGGTTCAGTTACCTTCTGTTCCTTGTCACTGTTCCATGTTGAGTTTGTAATTACCACAGTTCCTGTTAGCACTAGGAACTGCAAAATAATATCACTGAAAATCGTCCAAGCATCTGCAGATAACACAGAATTACCAAGAAATGTCTTTCCAATGGTCCTCCTGTTACTGGGACACATTCACCTATTGCTCACCAGACTGAATTTTAGTGAAGAGCCACATATTATCCCCAACGCTAACATTCCACATGCGACAGCTGACAATTTCAATCCAATCAACCTTCCCTCTCTGTATTACTACCATTTGACTTTGGTCTCTCTGACATGCACAAAAGTCCTGTAATTACTGTCTGCTCCTCACTGCTAGTTCCCAGCTGTAGGCTGACACTGGACTCATCATGGAGCCGGGCAGTTAATTGTGAACCTGCTGCGGTCACCAGAGATTCCCCCTGGGAAAATCAACAGTGACTCTGTCATAGTTTGACTTAGCCATAGTCATCGAACTCTACAGTACAGCAACAGGCTCTTCGGCCCATCAGGTCCACACTGACCTATTATATGCCTAGTTGCATTGATCTGCACACCGACAAGAGACATCCATGCCACTTTCATTCATGTACTTAAAGTAAATTGTTTTTAAATGATCAAATCGAATGCACATGTACCACTTCCGATGGCCGCTCGTTCCATACTCTCACCAGCCTCTGAGTGAAGAAGTTCTCCCTCAAATTTCCTTTCATCTTTCATCCTTAATCTATGGCCTCTAATTCGAGTCTCACCCAACCTCAGTAACAGATGCCTATTTGCATCTACTCTATCTATACCTTTTATAAACTTTTATACCTCTATCACATCTCTCCTCGTCCTCCTACACCCTATGGCAGTCCTAACCTATTCAAACTTTCCCTCTACCTCAGGCCCTCAAGTCCTGACAACACCTTGTAATTTTTTCTGCACTCGTTCAATCTTATTGATATCCTTCCGAGAGGTAGGTGGGCTGCGTGCGGGTCGGTGGGACTAGGTGAGGTTAAGCGTTCGTCACGGACTAGAAGGGCTGAGAAGGCCTGTTTCCGTGCTGTAATTGTCATCTGGTTATATGGTTACATTGCTCCCAATTAGCCTCTGCAACATGAATTTCAACATAATATCCCAACTTCTGTATTCGATATTTTGATTTAAGAAGGCCCATATCCTAAACGTTTTATCAGGACATCTACCTTTGACAACACTTTTAAGCAATTTTGGATCTGTATTCCCTGATATCTTGGTTTTACCGCACCGCTCATTGCCAAACCACTCAATGTCTTAATGCTATCCTAGTTTGTCCTCAAATAGTGCAACACCTCACACTTGTCTTCATTAAATTCTATCTGCCGATCTCCACTCCACCTTCTTCCAGCTGTTTCAGGTCCCGCTGCAAACTCTGATAAACTTCCTCGCCGTTACTACCTAGATGTTATCCACAGATTTACTGACTCAGTTTACCACATTATCATCCAGATCCATGAAGCACACCACTAGTCATAGACCTCCAGTCAGAGAATCTCTACTGCCTCTTTTAGATTCTCTCATGAATCCAATATCTAAACTAACTTACTACCATGTCATGAATGCCAAGCGACTTAACCTTATTAACCAGGCCCCCATGAGGGACCTTGTCAAAGGCCCTGCTGAAGTCCATGTAGACAACGTCCCTCACTTGCCTTCACTGCTCCCCTGGTAACATCCTCGAGAAACCATAAGATTGGTAAGACAAGATATACCAGGTACAAATCAGTGATGACTATACCTGATGAATCCTTGTCCATCCAAATACTCATACCCAGTCCCTTAGAATACCCACCAATAACTTTACCACCACTGTTGTCAGGCTCACGACCCTATAATTCCCCAGCTTATTTCTACAGCCTTTTCAAACAGCAGAACAACATTATCTACCCTCCAAAACTTCTGCATCTAACATTTTAAATATCTTTACTGGAACACCTGCAAGCTCTGCACTCGCCTCAGACAAATTATGAAGGAAAACCCTGGGGATTTACCCTCCCTAATCTGCCTCAAGACAGCAACCACCTCCTCCTCTGTATAGAGTCCATGATCTCACTGCAGTTCCGCCTCACTCTAAAGATGCTATATGTCTCCTGAGTAAATATAACTGTAAAAAATCCATTTTAAGTCTCCCCCATCTACTTCAGCTTCAAGCATAAATGCCCACTCTGAGCTTCAAGCATAAATGCCCACTCTGAGCTTCAAGCATAAATGCCCACTCTGAGCTTCAAGCACAAATGCCCACTCTGAGCTTCAAGCACAAATGCCCACTCTGAGCTTCAAGCACAAATGCCCACTCTGAGCTTCAAGCACAAATGCCCTCTCTGAGCTTCAAGCACAAATGCCCACTCTGAGCTTCAAGCAGACCAATTTAGACCGTTGGAATATTTTTGTTCTAAATACATTTGATGAAGGATTTGGGGTTCTCTTTTCCCTTGTCTGCTGTAGCAAACTCAGGCTGTACTTTCGCCCTCTTGATTTCCTCCTGTAGTAACTCTTGCATTTCCTGTCCTCATCAAATGCCTCATTTGATCCTTTGAGCCTATACTTGTGATATGCTCAGGGCCTTGATATCTCTTTTTAAAAAAAAAAAATAAAGAAGAAGAAAACAACATTCCCTAAACGAAGATACCCTTGTCTTTTATTCTGTCGGGAACATTCAAACTCTTCATTTGTGGTCATTTCTGTATTTGAACTCGGTACTCTCAAAATATAGGTTTTGGAGGCCCTACACTTACCAAGCACATCTGTACCAGAAATCAACCAGTCCCAATCCACTTTCATCAGATCCTTTCTGGTACCATTAAAATTGGCTTTTCTCCAATTTAAAGTCTTAACCCAAAGACCAGACCCATCCTTTTCCATAATGATTGTTAAACTGATGTTATTATGATCACCAGATCCAAAGTGTTCTCCTGCACACTCCTCTATTGCTTGCCCTGTTTTGTTCCCTAATAGGGATTCCAGAATGCACTCTCTCCAGTTGTGACCTGAATATATCGATTACAGAAACTTCCCTGGACACATTTGACCTACACTATCCCATCCAGCCCTTTAACCCAGTGAGTCAGTCAATAAATGGAAAGTCAATTGTCTACCATCAGAATCTTATGTTTCTTGTTTCTGTGAACTCCCTGCACGTTTGTTCTTCTAAATCCCATTGATTATTGGGTGCTCTATAATATAATCCAACTAACATGGTCATCCCTTTCTTAATCCGTAGTTTCACCTATGTAGTCTCATTGGACCAGCTATCCAGTTTGTCCTGTCTGAGCAATGCAGTGACATTTTCTCTGACTAGTTATGCCACCCGTCCCTCTGTAATCCCTCCCACTCTATCGAATCGTGTCTAATGCAACGGAACACTGGAATGCTGAGCTGTTAATCCTGCACCTCCTCCAACCAAATCACAACAATGGTTACAATGCTGTAATTCAATGTGCTGATCCACATGCTAGGCCGATCTGTCTTTCATACAGTACTCCTTGCATTGAAATAATACGTATTTTGGGAAAAACGATTCTCATCCTTTAGTTTCCTGACTTTGTATGTTGGCTTAACAACATCTTTCCCACACAACCACTCCACCATCCATGCTAGTTCCTCACCCCCTGCAACTCAAGTTTGACACCTCCCCTCTCTCCATGCAGCGCTAACAACCCTTCCCACAGGGGTATCAGTCTGCCTCCAGTTCGGGTGTAAAACGATCACGGGTGTCCAGGCCACAACTTCCTTGGAAGAGAGCCCAAACATCCAAACATCTGAAGCCCTCGGTCATGCACCATCTCATCAGCCAGACGTTAAACTGTATTATCGTCCTATTTCAGTCCTCCCCAGCATGGGGCACGGGTAGCAATCTTAAGAACACAACCCTGGAGTTCCTGCACTTCAGTTTAGCATCTAACTCCATGAACTCACTTTGCAGGACCTCATCACACTTACTACTCTTGTCATTGGTACCAACGTGGACCATGACCTCTGGCTGCTCACACTGCCCTTAAGAAAGTTTCAGACTCGAACCGAGATATCCCTGACACACCATCCAGAAATATTGTTCTCGTCAACAGAATCTCCAGTCTGTTTTCCTAACCGCGGAATTCCCCCTGTTAGTGCAGCTCACGCTTCTCACTCGTTCTGAGTCACAAAACCAAACTCGGTATCAGAGGCTTAATGACCGTGGCTTTCCTCTGCTAGGTCATACCCCGAAACAGAAATCTGTATACCTGTTACAGAGGAGTTTCCTGCAGTGGCTGCCTCTCAGTTACCTGTGTCCTGCGCCTTAGGTATAGCTCCATCCCTGTATAGCCTGTCAGTCAACCTCTCATCCTCTTGAATGATCCTGGGTTCAACCAGCTCCAGTTCCAATTCCTGATCACAGTCTGTAAGAAGCTGCAGCTGGATGCAATTCCTGAAGGTGTAGTTATCTGGGACACTGGCGGTCTCCCTGCCTTGCTACACGCAGTATGAAGAGCATTCCACTATCCTGCCTGGTATTCTCACTGTTCTAACCGTGAAAAGGAAGGGAAAATACTATCCAAAATCTACCTAAAGCCTCCACCTTGCCTCACTGAACCTTCTCTGACACAAAGCCTCAACTCCCCACTCTATCCCTGGCTCACTCACACTGTGTCTACTCCACTTAAAACTTGCCAAGCGGATGTTTCCCGACAATCTGTGGCGTTGAGAAGGACATGACTGACCCCGCTCACTTCTTTTAAATTCTTTCCCCCACTATGAACACTTCAGTGGCTGTTACTGATCTGTGGCGAGTAGAATGTGCTGGGTCAGTCCATGTTCAGGGTAGATTTGTACCCATCCCTCCGCTCCTCAATATATTCCCCATTGTTCATTACAGAGCGTGACTGAGTTGGCGGAGAAGGGAAACCGAGCGGGCGCTTCCAAACTCCTCCTGGATCTGGTGATGGAGAAGGGCTCCGGGGCCCGGAGGGTGATGTGGGAATCCTTTGTGAAACTACACCACCATTTACCGAAGCTGAGCAGAATATTGAATGAAATACGGGAACGTGGTACGGTGAACAATACACTGTGTGTCACAGATGTAAATGCTGATGAATTTACAGTATTACACAGAACAGACTTCATGCAGGTTAATCTGTTGAACAGGTGACAGCCAGTTCGCCTACATGGACACTGAGCGGGGTGTATCTGAAGTGCCGGTGCATCTGAAGGGTAAGAGATGGAACGGAAATCTCAAAGTCTTTATTTCACTCTGACAGTCTGAATACCTGTATTTAGAGGCCGGTTTAGAGACTGCCAGAGTCGGGAAGACAGGTTTTTGTTGCTGTGGCTGAAGGACAGAAAGCGATTTTCATTTGTCACAACACCCGACACCTTCCGGGTCTCAGGCTGTGCACCCAGAGGCCTCTACGAGTTTGATAAACAGACATTCCAGTCAGTCAGAGATGAAACCACGGCGTTCCCCTTTCTGTAGGGCCGAGTATCCTGGGATCTGACAAAACTGAAGGCAAACCATTCCCATTGGAACATCCAACTTCAGCAAGGGAAATCCCATACCTCCGATCCAAAGCGAAGCCGAGAGTTGTTGTTATTCCTCCAAAGCCCACAAGACGTAGCAGCAGAATTAGGCCATTCAGCCCATCAGTCTGCTCCGCCATTCCATCATGGCTAATCCCAGATCCCAGTCAGCCCCATACACCTGCCCTCTCGCCATATCCTTTGATGCCCTGACCGATTTGGAACTTCTGCCTTAAATATACCCATGGACTCGGCCTCCACTGCAGTCTGTGACAGAGCATTCCACAGATTCAGTACTCTCTAGCTAAAACGAAATCCTCCTTACCTGTTTTAAAGCATCGCCCCTCAATTTTGAGGCTGTGCCCTCTAGTTCTGGATATCCACCCTGTCTGGTCCTTTCAACATTTGGTAGGTTTCAAACACATTCCCTCGTATTCCGCAAAATTCCAGTGAGTATAGGCCCAAAGTTGCCAAAACACACCTCATATGTTAACCCCTTCATTCCCAGAATCATCCTCTTGAATCTCCTCTGGACCCTCTCTAATGACAACACATCTTTTCAGAGGTATGAGGCACAAAACTGTTGACAATACTCCAACTGCGGCCTGAATACCGTCTTGTAAAGGCTCAGCATTTATATTAGATGCATCATCGAACATTTACAACACTCTATTCCATCTGCCACTTTTTGCCCATTCTTCCAATTTGTCTCAGTCCTGTTGCAATCGCACTACCTACCCCTGCACCTATCTCTGTATCATCCTCAAACTTTCATTCCATCGTCTACATCATTGACAAACAATCTGAAAGCCAGTGGTCCCAATACTGATCCCTGCGGAACAGCACCAGTCACTGGCAGCCGACCAGAAAAGGCCCCTTTTATTCCCACTCGCTGCCTGTCAGTAATTCCGCGACACATGCCAGTATCTTTCCTGTGACACCATAGATTTTTATCTGGTTAAGCAGACTCATGTGCAGCACCCTATCAAATGCCTTCTGAAATTCCAAGTAAATGCCATCCACTGACTCCTTTGTCCACCCTGCTTCTGACTTCCTCGATGAATTCTAACAAAACCCACGCTAACTTACTTTGTCATTAGTCTCCAAGTACCTTGAAATCTCAACCTTAATAGGAGACTCCAACTCTTTCCCAATCACCGAGGTTTGGCTAACTGGCCTATAATTTTCTTTCTTTTGCCCTCTTCCCTTCTTAAAGAGTAGAGGTACAATTGCAATCTTCCAGTCCTCCAGGACCATGCCCGAATCAAGTGATTCTTCAAAGTTCATGACCAATGCATCCGTCAACTCTTCAGCATCCTCTCTCATGACTGTGGGATGTAGTCCATCTGGCACAGGTGACTTTGCACCTTAAGAGCTTTCAGTATGCCGAGAACTTTTTAATTTGTAATAGAATGGCACTCACTCCTACTGCCTGTCACTCGCAGACCACTTCACGCTGCTAGCGTCTTGCACAGTGAAGATATATGTAAAGTACACATTAAGTTATTCTGCCATTTGTTTGTCCACCATTACTATGTCACCAACATCATTTTCCAGTGTTCCAGTATCAACTCTCACTTCCTTCTTACTGTTTATATAACTGAAAAAAGTGTTTAGTGTTTATTATCCTGCTTTATATTATTGGCTTTTCTGCCCTCATATTTCATCTTTCCCCTTCTTATAGCTTTTTTAGTTGCCTTTTGTTGGATTTTAAAAGTTTTCTATTCATCCAACTTTCCCTCACGTTTGTTGTCTTGTATGCCCTTTCCTTGGCTTTTATGTAGTCTTTAAATTCCTTTGTCAACTATGGTGGCCTATACGTGCCACTTGAGAACTTCTGCCTCCGTAGCCCATATCTATCCTGCAACTTGTGACCTGTTCCCGGAAGCTTCAGCCATCTCAGCTCTGCCGTCATCTCCACTGGTATCCTTCTCCAATCTACCTGGGTAAGCTTCTCTCTCGTGCCTCTGTAATTCCCTTTATTCCATTGCGATACTGATACTGTAAGTTATGCTTCTCCCTCTCAAACTGCAGAATCAATTCATTCATTCATTCAAATGATGATCACTACCTCTTAAGGGTTCTTTTACATTAAGCTCCCTCATAGGATCAGGGTTATTGCACAACACCCAATCAAAGATAGCCCTTCCCTGAGTATTGCTAAGCACAAACTGCTCTAAAACGCTAACTCATCGGAATTCAGTAAAGTCCCTCTCTTGCGATCCAACTCCTGAAGTTTGTTTGATTTTCTTATTCCGCGTGCATATTGAAGTCCCCCATTACAATTGCGTCATCACATTTATTACATGCCTTTTCCAGCTCCCTTTGCAATCTCAACCCCACACCTTCGCTACTATTTGCAGGGCAATAAAGGATTCCCATAAATCTTTTTTTTTTAACCGTTGCGGATTCTTATGTCCACCCACAAAGATTCAACATTCTCTGACCCTATGCCATCACTTTTCTAAAGATGTGATTCTATCTCGAACCAACACAGCTACAATACCACCGCCTATGCCTTCCTGCCTGTCCTTTCGACAAGACGTACATCCTGTACCGTTAAGCTCCCAACTGTGGTCTTCTTTCAGCCACGACTCAGTGATGCCCGCAACATCATACCGACCAATCTCTGATTGCGCCAAGCGTTCGTCCAGCCTATTCCGAACGCTGTGCGCATTTAAATACAATGCGTTCAGTCCTGCATCTGCGTCCTTTTGAATTTAGTCTATGTGGTCCAATTGAACACTTTGCTCTGTCCAGATTTGAACCCAGTCATTGGCTTGTCCTTCCTTACATTCATGTTACACCCATCGTCTACTTGTAAACCTGCTGGTTCATCCACAACTCTATCGTCCGAGTTCCAATCCCCCTGACATTTTAGCTTAAAACACTCCCAACAGCTCCAGTAAATCTGCCCGTAAGAATATTGGTCCTCATCGGATTCACGTGCAGCCCATCCCTTTTCTACAGGTCTTACCTGCCCCAGAAGTGGTCCCAATTATCCAGAAATCTGAATCACTGCCCCCTGCTCCAAATCTTCAACCACAATTTCTCTGCCACCTCATTCTACTCTTATTTCCACTGTCAGGTGGCACAGGCAGCAATCCTGAGATGACTACATTTGAGGTCCTGCTTCTCAGCTTTTTACCTAACTCCCTATGTTCTGTTTTCCAGACCTCCTCCCTTTTCTCTTCCTATGTCGTCGGTACGAACGTTTGCCCCGACCTCTGGCTGCTCAACATCCTTTCTCAGGATACTGTGGACGCGTCCAGAAACATTTCGGACAAAGGCACCTGAGAGGCGAAGACCATCGGTGTTTCCATTTTCTGTCCACAGAATCGCCTCCCTGTCCCCCTGACTATAGAGTTCCCTATTATCGCTGCCATCCTCTTCAGCTTCCTGCTCTTCCGCACATCATCGGGGAATTGCCTGAGGTCATGTACCAGCTCCTCAGAGAATAAGAGACAGTAGACTAGTGCGGGGTGTGTTACATTGAGACTGGTACAGCCTGGAGAAGGAAACAGAAATAGTGTTCCTTTTCTGTGGCTCAGTACTGACAGCGTAATCCTAAAGGACTGTCAAGAACATGGGGTCCATTGTGAGAAAGGTAAAAGTCAGTAGAGCAAGTAGATGCCCCCCTCCCCCCACTGTTACCGTCTGCAGTGTTGCCCAGTTCAGCAGAAGCTGAGCAGTGAAAGCGGTGAAACCAGCCGCTCCACACAACACTCTCCTCTCCAGAATCATGTGTGCACTTGGTGCTCGCTGGAACACCGGGGAATCTGCAAACTACGAACAGAGGGGAGAGGGGAGCCTTTCACAGTGAAACTGAATCAGATCAGAAATGTTTCTGGGCCATCGTTCATTCTCAGACACTCTTAGCTCTGACCTCCCAATTTTACCCAAACAATGCCTTTAACAAGTTTTTTTATTTTTATTGAAGAAAAACTGTTGTGTGCTCCATGTTCATCAGATTGGGCATTGACAACCTATTTCTGTCCATCCAAAGATGTTCAGCAGAAACACAAGGAGACCCTGCGGGCACAAACTGAAACACTGAGAGTGAACACGATCCTGATGAGGGAGAAGGTGAAGGTTTTCCAGCTGGTTGATCGATACGCTGAGCTCACGGTCATTTCTACTGTTCGAGATCGGAGACTGGTGGAACATGAGCTGCTGGCAAGAGGCAGAGACCACGAGGAGTGGAGAGAAAAACATCTCCGCGGACAGCTGGAAAAAATCCGCACTGATCAATTATTTACGAGGAGTTTTCTGCAAAAATTTAAAAGATCTGTCTTTGGAAACAAAACAGGCATGTCCGCAGCAGTGGCCGGAGTCCCGGGAATCGGGAAAACAACAATGGTACAAAAGATTGTTTATGACTGGGCCACGGGGAAAATATACCAACAATTCCAGTTTGTCTTCAGTTTCAAATTCCGAGATTTAAACTCCATTAACTGCAGAATAAACCTGAAGGAACTGATTCTGGATCAGTATCCTTACTTTGGGAATTCCCTGAGAGAGGTCTGGAAGAACCGGGAGGGATTACTGTTTATATTCGATGGATTGGATGAATTCAAACACAACGTCGACTTTGCTGACGGTCAGAGAGATACAGAACCCAAGCACCAGTGCCCAGATCCCGAGTGGTGGTGTGAGGTGTCTGACATTGTGTACAGTTTAATCCAGGGCAAGCTGCTCCCAGGGTGTTCAGTGCTGGTGACCACTCGCCCCACTGCGTTACATTTATTGGAAAAGGCAGACATCGGTGTCCGGGCTGAAATCCTGGGATTTGTTGGTGAGGAACGGAAGGAATATTTCTTCAGGCATTTTGAAGATCAGACGGTGGCAGAAGCTGTTTTCAAACACGTGAAGGAGAACGAGATCCTATACACCATGAGCTACAACCCCTCCTACTGCTGGATCCTCGCTCTGGCACTGGGCCCCTTCTTCACACAAAGAGTCAGGGACCCGCAGCGAGTTCCCAAGACCATCACCCAACTGTACTCCTACTATATTTACAACATCCTGAAAAACCACGGCCGTGAGATTGGGAACCCCCGTGATGTGTTACTCAGGGTTGGTCAGATGGCCTTCAGAGGAGTGTCCGCGAAGAAGATTGTGTTTACAGATGGAGATTTAATCAACTACAATCTGCAGCCTTCCCAGTTCCTGTCCGGGTTCCTGATGGAGCTTTTGGAGAGAGAGGATTCTGCCCAGAGCGTGGTGTACACATTCCCACACCTCACCATCCAAGAGTTTGTAGCTGCAGTCGCACAATTCCTGAATCCACATCCCGGGGATATCCTGAAATTCCTCACTGAAGCCCACAACACGACAGATGGGCGATTTGGGGTATTTCTCCGTTTTGTTGCTGGTCTCTCCTCTCCAATTACAACTCGTGGCCTGGAGGAGTTTCTGGGTCCATTTCCTCATCAAACAACCTGCCGGGTGATTGACTGGGTGAAGGAGGAGGTTAAACGCCAGAGTGGAAACACAAGGAGTGAAGCTGGTAAAAGGAGCCTCCTGAACACATTGCACTACCTGTTTGAGTCTCAGAATCGTGGACTGGCTCAGGCCGCACTGGGATCTGTGGAAACACTTTCATTCAGTGGAATGACACTGACCCCGATTGACTGCGCGGTCCTGTCTCATGCCATCGGACTCTGTGATACAATAAAACAGCTCGACCTGGAGAACTGCCACATTCAGTGTGAAGGAATCCAGCGGCTGGGACCCGGGCTGCACAAGTGCCAGGAGTTGAGGTAACTTGATTTATCTTTCACTGTGAGCTGTGAAAATGTTCCATTGTGTTGCTTCAATGTTAAGGGATTTGGTTAAAACTAGCAAAATCAGATTTTGATGAATTGTGACAAATGCCCGGGGATCAGTCAGTAATTCCCCAAGGACAGGAGGGTTCTGTGGTTCCTTGTGAAGGGATGTTGGAGACTTCATCAGATCAGTGAACAACGGCCATTGGTTTAATGGTAGTAAATCACAGGAATGGCCGTGTTTCTCGCTGCCTGTGACACGTCCATTGACAATGTTCCTTCTCACTGTTACCAACACTGACTGCAGCAGGTGGGTCAGAGATTCACACCCCCTTCCCAGTGAGGGACAAGAGACCGTCAGCAGACTGTCCCAGTGAGAAGGAAATAAATACCATTGTGAGATTGTCCTCCCCTGCCCTTCCCCGTGTGTGACTATCACCATCAGTCCACCTGTGTGACTGTGCTGACTACCAGATACCCAGAACCCATGGGCGCATCTCCACTCCCGATTGTGGGCCTCAGTTCAGACACACCCCTCCCGTACAATCTGTGGAAATATCCGCCGTTTGAATCACTTTGTTCATCAATTTGTCTGTTTGTGCTTAGACTTGGGGAGAATAAACTGGGAGATTCAGGAGTGAAAATGGTGTCTGCGGCTCTGAGGAACCTGGACTGTAAAATACAGACACTGGGGTAAGTACCAGACTGTGGGAGATTGTGTTTACAGTCACTGGGTGTCTGACACTGAACATTATTGTGATCATTAAATGTGTTACTTATAAATACTGGGGATTTGTACCATCTCCTGTCTCTCTGTGTCCCTCACCCTCACTCTCTCTCACCTACAGTCTGGACAAAGTCGGTCTCACAGATTCTGGTGCCGAGGATCTCGCCTGCGCTCTCAGTACAAACCCATCACTGACGGAGCTGAACCTGGGTTTTAATAAACTTGGAGATTCAGGAGTGAAACTGGTGTCTGCGGCTCTAAGGAACCCGGAGTGTAAAATACAGAAACTGTGGTAAGTACCAGACTGTGGGAGATTGTGTTTACAGTCACTGGATGTCTGACACTGAACATTAATGTGATCAGTAATTGTGTTACTGATAAACACTGGGGATTTGTACCGTCTCCTGTCTCTCTGTGTCCTTCACCCTCACTCTCTCTCATCTCCAGGCTGGGCGGTGTTTGCCTTAAAGACTCTGGTGCCGAGGATCTCGTCTCCGCTCTCAGTACAAACCCATCACTGACGGAACTGGACCTGGGTTTTAATAAACTGGGAGATTCAGGAGTGAAACTGGTGTCTGCGGCTCTGAGGAACCCGGAGTGTAAAATACAGAAACTGTGGTAAGTACCAGACTGTGGGAGATTGTGTTTACAGTCACTGGGTGTCTGACACTGAACATAATGTGATCAGTAATTGAGTTACTGATAAACACTGGGGATTTGTACCGTCTCCTGTCTCTCTGTGTACTTCACCCTCACTCTCTCTCATCTCCAGGCTGGACAGTGTCGGTCTCACAGATTCTGGTGCCGAGGATCTCGCCTCCGCTCTCAGTACAAACTCATCACTGACGGAGCTGGAGCTGGGATTAAATTCGCTGACAGACCGATCTGTCCCCGCTCTCCGCCGCCTCATACTGACCCTCCCGAGTCTGGAGTGGATCTGGTGAGTATTTGTGTTAATGTTCAATGTGATAAAATATCAGCGAATCCGCGGGTTTTCTGGTGATATTTGTCTGCGAGTGCTGTTGAAACATTAACCCCAGTCCCCTGTTACTGACACTGTTATATAATCTGTTTATTTCGTCTTTATTTCCCTGCTGTTTCAGGCTGGGGAACAATGAGTTCAGTGAGACCGGGGAGAAGGAACTGAGATCTCTGCAGGAACCCAGACCCGGACTGACAGTGACTGTTGGAACATCTGAATGTGTGAACATCCCCGCCCGCGGGATGGGGTCATTTTGGCCGATTCCCCGCCCTCCCCTTTAACTCCTGCCCTTACCTTTAATGGCCGCGCGCCGGCTTTAATTCCCAACGTTTCTGACGGAGCTGACTCCCGTTCAGCGCTCTGTGACTTCGGAAGCGGTCCCTCAGTGACGTATTTCCGCCTGTTGTCCAACGGCACAGCTTCCGCCGGATGTGCGTGTTCGAGACTCCCCCACGTGAGACCCCGGGGAATTACACAGACAGGAAGAGACCGGTGGCCGGGGCTCAGTCTGGGACACCGGTGTCCCGGGGTGGGATTATCCCGGGAGAGATTCCTTTTGCTCCCTTTGCTGAGGACGGTGCATTCGGCTGTCTGGCTGATATAATGATGTTAAATTGACAAATACCTCGGCAGTGACCCTGGATCTGCAGCGATCTCGGACACGACCCTAAAGTGTGATTTTGTAATCATCGGTTCCCCGATGCAGAGTGACGGTGAGAAACGGGACTGATTATTCAACCAGTCTCTCATTGTCACCGGACAGTTAACTGTGTGTGACTGTGAGTGAATCGGGAGCAGCTTATTTATTTCCGCACGTCAGCAGCTCACACATTGTTTAATTTACATTTGTCCTGATGAAATCAATAAACCGCTGTAACTGCCTGTCTTGGTGTTGGACTCGAGTCTCACTAGAGGAGAAACAGTGACCTGGGGTTCCTGCTGCCCCCCGCACCCGGTGTACTGCAAGAATGGGTCTGAGCTCCTCACACTGGTACAGCAGCCTCTCAGCTCCAAGCTCAGGGATGTCAGTAAAATAGTGTCTGGTCCCCAGGATCTCTTCACTCCCCATCCCCATCCAGGCTGACCACTGCTTCCTCATTCCCCAGATACTTACACTACCCTGACCTCCACCTCCCTGCGCACTCTCCTTGCTCTCGCAGAAAAAAAAACGACAAAGGAGATCAGAAAATGCAAACACGGGGAAATCTGCAGATGCTGGAAATTCAAGCCACACACACAAAATGCTGGTGGAACTCAGCAGGTCCGGCAGCACCTATAGGAAAAGGTACGGTTGACGTTTCGGGCCGAGACCCTTCGTCAGGACTAACTGAATGAAGAGATTTGAGAGGGGGAGGGGGAGATTCAAAATGATTGGAGAAGACAGGAGGGGGAGGGATGGAGCTGAGAGCCGGAAAGATGTTTGTCAAAATGGATACAAGGCTGGAGAAGGGAGAGGATCGTGGGATGGGAGGCCAAGCGAGAAAGAAAGGGGGAGAGGAGAGGCAAGGAGTTATAGTGAGAGGGACAGAGGGAGAAAAAAGAGAGGGGAAACAAAAGAAAAAAACATAAAAGATTATAAATAAATAAATAAACAAGGGATGGTGTAGAAAGGGGTGGTGGGGCATTAACGGGTTTGAGAAGTCAATGTTCATGCCATCAGTTTGGAGGCTACCCACTCAGAACATAAGATGTTCTTCCAACCTGAGTATGGCTTCATCTTGACAGGAGAGGAGGCCGTGGACAGACATACAAGAATGGGAAGGGGACGTGGAATTAAAATGTGTGGCCACTGGGAGATCCTGCTTTCTCTGGCGACAGAGTGTGGGTGTTCAGCGAAACGGTTTCCCAGGCTGCGTCGGGTCTCGCCGATATATAGAAGGCCGCATCGGGAGCACCGGACGCAGTATATCACCCCAGTCGACTCACAGGTGAAATGTCGCCTCACCTGCAAGGACTGTCTGTGGCCCTGACTGTCCCATCACACACTCCCGGGGTCGGACACAAAATGAATCTCCCTCCACTCCATCCCATCACAAACTCCCGGGGTCAGACACAGAGTGAATCTCCCTCCGCACCGTCCCATCACACACTCCCGGGGTCAAACACAGAGTGAATCTGCCTCCACACCGTCCCATCACAGACTCCCGGGGTCAGACACAGAGTGAAGCTCCCTCCACACCGTCCCATCACACACCCCCGGGGTCAGACACAGAGTGAATCTCCCTCCGCACCGTCCCATCACACACTCCCGGGGTCAAACACAGAGTGAATCTGCCTCCACACCGTCCCATCACAGACTCCCGGGGTCAGACACAGAGTGAAGCTCCCTCCACACCGTCCCATCACACACCCCCGGGGTCAGACACAGAGTGAATCTTCCTCCACACCGTCCAGTCTCGCCCTCTCGGGGTCAGACACAGAGTGAATCTCCCTCCGCACCGTCCCATCACACACTCTCGGGGTCAGACAGGGAGTGAAGCTCCCTCCACACCGTCCCGTCACACACTCCCGGGGTCAGACACAGAGTGAATCTCCCTGCCCACCGTCCCATCACACACTCCCGGGGTCAGACACAGAGTGAATCTCCCTCCCCACCGTCCCATCACACACTCCCGGGGTCAGACACAGAGTGAATCTCCCCCCGCACCGTCCCGTCACACACTCCCGGGGTCAGACACAGAGTGAATCTCCCTCCCCACCGTCCCATCACACACTCCCGGGGTCAGACACAGAGTGAATCTCCCTCCGCACCGTCCCATCACACACTCCCGGGGTCAGACACAGAGTGAATCTCCCTCCCCACCGTCCCATCACACACTCCCGGGGTCAGACACAGAGTGAATCTCCCCCCACACTGTCCCATCACACACTCCCGGGGTCAGACACAGAGTGAATCTCCCCCCACACCGTCCCATCACACACTCCCGGGGTCAGACACAGAGTGAATCTCCCTCCACACCGTCCCATCACACACTCCCGGGGTCAGACACAGAGTGAATCTCCCTCTTCACGTCCCATCACACACTCCCGGGGTCTGGCACAGAGTGAAGCTCCCTCTGCACTGTCCAATCTTGCCATCTCCTGCCCAGACATGGAGAAAAGGTCTCTGTAGAGTGAAATATATCAGCTAAATTCTCAAGTTGAAACGGATTAGTGAGGACACTCTCAGCTCGTAGCACAGGGACCACGGCCCCCTCCCCCCCCCCCCACACACACACCAGAGGAATCTCTGTAGAGAAGGTCAGAGGGGCAGGAAGAGAAGTAGTGTAACGAAGGGGTGCACAGAGTGGGCAAAGGTGTGAGGGGGCACACACGGGCAGGGGAGTACAGGTCGATATTAGAACCCCTGCAGTTAACAATCACATTTGATTTCTAGGGTCCAGAAGTAGCTGAGGATGAAATCGAAGATGAGGAAAATTTTGCAAAACTGGGACCCCACCCCTTCCCGTCCTCTCCCACCATCCGCACTCCTAGGAGGACGCGGTCCCTTCCAGTCCGCTCACACGGGGTACGCTCCCAATCAAACTCCACCCTTGCCTATTCATCCCCATCGCCTGAACTCCAAATGGACCCCACCCCTTCTCATTCCTTCCCATCTTCCGCACACCCAATGGACCCAGTCCTTGCCGTTCACTCCCAATGGGACCCACCCCTTCCCGTTCACACTCAATGGGACCCACCCCTTCCTATTCACGCCCACTACCTGCCTCCCAATGGGGCTCCTTCCAGTTCATTTTCAACGGGTCTGTGAACCTGGAAACTGGCGGGGACGCCCGAATTCCGTGTTTGACAGAACTCAGGGCGGCGTTTACGGAATTTGACATGGACGCCGATGGGTTTATTAGTTACAAGGAAAGTCGAGGGTCGTGTGGATGTTGACGACTTTGCAAAACGGACTATGTTCCTTCTCCTGGCGGAGGAGGTGGATATTATCGGACTTCAGGACTTCCTGAAGATGGTAGGAGGTGAGGGAGGTTTATGGTGTGAAGGGATCCAGGAGTGTCCACATTAACTGTTTGAAGAGTTACAGGAGAGTCATTTATCATTGATGGTTTGTTTTGAAGAGAGAGAGAGAGAGAGACAAAGAGTGATGGTTGGACTGTCACGGGAGCTAACTTTGGAGATAATACTGAGCAGCTCGAAGGTGCTCGACAGGACATTATTGATGTTAATTCCAAGGACTTGTTGCTTGCTTACATGTCCTCACAGACAAAGGTAGGAGGGACTCTTTGAATGACAGGTGATGCTTAGCACAGGGAAATAAATAGGAGGTCAGATAATACAAACCTCAGACACATGATCGGGACACTAAATGAGCTTTGTGGTGCCCACAGAGAAAGTGGGTTTCTGGAGGACCGATCAGGCAGATCGATCCAAGTGCTCTGCCAGTGAAGATTCAAAGGCAAGACCGGTGGGGAGTTGTCTATGTATCCGACCCTGGCCTGGGTAGACAGCTCAACCACACCGAAGTACGGTCCTCTTTGTTGTTAGTTCACAGTCAGTGACTTGTGAAGGATTTCGGAGGACAGCAAGAAAATCGACGGCAACAGCTCACCTCAAGACTCAACTCTCTCTCTCTCTCTCTCTCTCTCTCTCTCTCTCTCTCTCTCTCTCTCTCTCTCCATCGCCATTCAACTAAATTCCACGAACTGAACTGAACTTTACTCAATATCGTAAGACTGTATCTTTTTACCCCTAGACCTAAAGAAGCTTGGTTTTCCACACGTATATATATTCCACACTTACTTACATCTACTTATTGCTACCCTGTTTGATTTATGTTCACTTAGTTTTCTGTATTGTGTAGTTATTAATAAATATTATTAGTTTCTAGCAATACTAGACTCCAAAGTGGTTTCTATTTCTGCTGGTACTTTATTCCTGTCATGGGGTACGTGACAAAATTGGGGCCTATGTCCGCGATATGAACAAATCGGTCGGGAGGCTGGTTTGAATTGATTGGGAAAAATCCCTTTTGATTTGGAATTTTGATTTGGTTGTGTGGAAAAACAGCAGAAATGGAAGTTTCGGGATTTCTGGAACCGCCAGACCCCGTGTCCGTGAAGAAGGCTAGAAAATATGAGTTGCGGGACCTTGCTAAAGAAGTGAATGTAAAGAGAGGTATGATGAAAGCAGAAATTCAAAGGAAAATAGCTGAATATTATGTCTCTATACAGACACTTGAAGAGGGGAAGTTAAGGAGGTTTCCTGTAGTGAATGAGGAGGTGGAGGTACACCTGGAACAGTTAAAGTTAGAGAGGTTGAAATTGTAGATGAGAGAGGCAGAGAAACAGAGAGCGTTTGAAAGGGAGGGATGGCAACAGAACGCTCAGGTGGTGAACCGTGAGGAGGAGTTTAGTGTCAGTCGGGAAGTTAGGTTAGTGCCTCCATTTGATGAAGCAGAAATTGATAGGTATTTCCTACATTTCGAGAAGGTGACCCGTAATCGGGAGTGGCCGCGGGAGCAGTGTGCGGTGTTACTACACAGTGTGGTAAAGGGAAAGGCCCAGCAAGCATATGCAGCCCTGTCTCTTGAAGACGCAAAAGATTATGATAAAGTGAAGGATGCTGTGTTTAAGGCTTATGAGTTAGCCCCGGAGGCCTACAGCCAAAGGATTCGAGGTTTGAGAAAATCCTGGAACCAAACGTATCTGGAGTTTGCCCATGAGAAACGCGTATTCTTTCATCGGTGGTGTGCTTCAAAAGAGGAAAATGAGAATACTGGTAACTTGAAGAATTTAATATTGATTGAAGAGTTTAAAAACTGCGTCTCGGCGGAGATAAGAACGCACTTAGATGGAAAAGGGGCAGCGACACTGTCAGAAAATGCTAAGTTAGCAGCCGAATATGCTCTAACTCATAAAGTTAAGTTTTTCCCCACTGAGATTAACCCACAAGGGAGTAGAGATAATCCACAGGCTAAACCAGAGAGTAAACCGGGGATTAGTGATAAAACTAAGGAGGAAGGGAAGCAGTCGGGGAGAAAATTTCCCAGTTTTAAGTGTTACTCTTGTGGAAAACCTGGCCATGTGGCGTCAAATTGTTTTGCTACGAAAAGGGGAAAAGGAAAGGAGAAAGAGAAAACCCCAACTGCCGGCGTTCAGACGGTTAAAATATAAGAGGGACTCGAGAGATTTATTTAAGAAGGGTTTGTGTCTGTGAAGGAGGGGTCAAACCCAGTCCCGGTTAGAATATGGAGAGGTACTGGAGCTTTCCAGTCACTGATATAAAATAATGTTTTGGAATTCGGTGCTGAGACAGACACTGGGAAAGTAAACATCTTTAAGGGCCTTGGAAAAGGAACAGAGGTCGTGCCTTTGCATAAGATAATCTTGAAATGTGACTTGGTAACGAAACCAGTCAGAAAAGGGGTCCAATCTGAACTACGGATAGACCATGTTGATATCTTACTCGGTAATGACTTTGCAGGTGGGGATATTTATCCAGCAGTTCAGCTCACAAGTAAGCCTGCTGCTGCTGAGGACCCGCCCAGAGACGCTGATGTGTATCCCGCATGCGCAGTGACACAGAAAGGCTGCTGCTGATAATATTGATTTATCCGAGACTTTCCTACCGTCCTTATACCAACAGGATTTAGGGGTAGTAAGGCTGAGGAAAGCAAGGAGGAGAGAAAAGACCTGTCCTTGTCAAGGAAGGAGTTCATAGAGGAGCAAAATAGAGATCTAGAAATTGTGGATTTAAAAGAGACAGCTCTCCCTGAGGAGGAAATTCAGAAAGAAACAATGGGGTATTATCTTAAGGATGGGGTGTTGATGAGGACGTGGAGACCAGCCACTGTGCCTGCCATTGAGGATTGGGCTATTGTGCACCAGGTGGTGGTTCCAAAGGTTTGCAGGGTTGAATTTTTAAACCTGGCCCATAAGATGCCTTCAGGGAGACATTTTGGAGTAAAGAAGACGGTGCACAGGATCATGAGGGAGTTTTATTGGCCTAACGTGAGGAAGGATATTGTCAATTACTGTAGAGGGTGTCATACGTGTCAGGTGGTGGGAAAACCTAACCAGGCCATTCCAAAAGCCCCACTTCGGCCAATCCCTGCTTTTGGTGAACCTTTTCCCGGGTCATAGTGGATTGTGCAGGCCCTTTGCCAAAGACTGCAGCTGGTCACCAGTATTTGTTAACAATAATGTGTGCTGCATCTAGGTTTCCGAAAGCTGTGCCTCTCAGAAACATCCTGGTCAAGACTGTGGTAAAAGCACTCAGCAAGTTTTTTGCACTGGTAGGTTTACCCAAAGAAATTCAATCCGACCAGGGCAGCAACTTCAATTCAAAAATGTTCCAGCAAGTAGTGCCTGAGCTGGGAGCTCAACAGATTGTGTCATCTGCCTATCACCCGGAGTCTCAAGGGGCTCTGGAGAGGTTTCATTCCACTTTAAAAACTATGATTAAGACCTACTGCCATGAGAATGAGAAGGGCTGGGATGAGGGGATACACTTACTACTTTTTGCTGTGAGGGACACTATTCAAGAGTCCCTGGGGTTCAGCCCGTTTGAACTCATTTTCGGCCATAGGCCCAAAGGACCTTTGCCCCTGCTCAGAGAGCAATGGTCTAACCCAGACGTGTGTGTCGGCGTGTTAGACTATGTTTTAAAATTCCGAAAAAAGGCTTAACAAGGCCTGCGACCTTGCCAGGAAGAATCTGCAGCACTCCCAAATTAAAATGAATCAGTGGTTTGATAAGAGAGCGAGGGAGCAAGTGTTTGAAGTGGGAAACAAAGTACTGGCAACACACATCAAAGTTGCTGGTGAATGCAGCGGGCCAGGCAGCATCTCTAGGCAGAGGTGCAGTCGACGTTTCAGGCCGAGACCCTTAGTCAGGACTAACTGAAGGAAGAGTGAGTAAGAGTCAGTAACAAAGTACTACTGCTTCTTGTGACCAACCCCCTCCAAGCAAAATTCCATGGGCCATACTGCATAGTGAAGAAAATTGATTCTTTGAATTACGATATTGAAATTCCTGACAGGAGGAAGGCCACGCAGTTTGTTCATGTTAATATGTTGAAACCGTATCATGAGTCTGAGGTGGTACCAGTAGGTATGACCACGAAAACAAGGGGGGGGCTGAGGAATTTGATAAAGAGGAGAAAAATCATTTCACTAAACTGAGTATCGTGTCCACGAGACTTACAAATTCCCTTATCTTAAAAAACCTTACTGATAAGGTTGGTCACACACAACTTACAGGAATTCTGCAGATGCTGGAAATTCAAGCAACACATATCAAAGTTGCTGGAGAACGCAGCAGGCCAGGCAGCATCTCTAGGAAGAGGTACAGTCGATGTTTCAGGCTGAGACCCTTCGTTGGCCATTTGGGGCCTGCACAAAGAGAGCAATTGCAGGAGCTCATTAAGAAACATAAAGATTTATTTCCTGACAAAGCAAGACGATCCACCAGGGCAGTGCATGATGTCATTCTGAATTCAGCTCAGCCCATTAAACAGCATCCTTACAGAATGAACTTCAGGAAAAAATAGAGAAGTTGAAAAAGAGATCGGGTACATGCTAGCAACCGGTATTATTAGGCCATCTACCTCAGACTGGGCGTCACCATGCGTCCTTGTACCTAAGCCGGACGGTACCATGAGATTCTGTACTGACTACCAGAAAATTAATGCCATAACCAAGACGGATGCTTATCCTATCCCCAGAGTGGATGACTGTGTTGATAAAGTGGGAAAGGCTAATCACCTCACGAAGATTGATCTGTTGAAGGGATACTGGTGTGTTCCATTGACCGACAGGGCCAGAGAGATCTCAGCGTTTGTTACATCCTCAGGGCTGTATGAATACAATGTTTTGCCCTTCGAGATGAAAAATGCACCAGGGACATTTCGGAGAATGACCAATTCGGTGATTAAAGGGTTAGAAAACACAGAGGCCGGTATTGATGACCTGGTGGTCTGGAGTGACACATGGGAAGAACATAATGCAGCAGTAGAGCAACTGTTTGATAGACTTTCCAAGGCCAATCTTACGGTGAGCCTGGCTAAAAGTGAGTTTGGCCATGCCATGGTCACATATCTGGGGTATCCGGTGGGCCAAGGCCAGCTGGCTCCCGTACAGGCCAAGCTTCAACCCATTGCTGAAGTTTCTGTTCCAACTAGCAGGAAAGCTTTGAGAAGGTTTTTAGGGATGGTTGGGTATTATCGAAAATTCTGTAAGAACTTTGCTGGCATTGCTCTCCCCGTAACAAAGCTCTTAGGGAAGAGTGAAAGGTTTTCATGGAGTGATCTTTGCCAGGAGGCGTTTGAACATTTGCAAACCATCCTGTGTTATCAACCTGTGCTCAAAGCGCCGGATTTCTCGAAGCCATTCTCAATCGCCACAGATGTTAGTGATGAAGCTGCTGGGGCAGTACTGTTACAGAAGGGTGTGGATGATATTGAACACCCAATAGCTTATTTCTCAAAGAAATTTAATGTACACCAGAAAAATTATTCAACTGTTGAAAAGGAGTTATTGGCACTTATTCTGACCTTACAACATTTTGAAGTTTATACTTGCCCTGCCAAAAGACCTCTTTTGATTTACACAGATCACAATCCGCTGATATTTTTAAATAAAATGAAAGATAAAATAGGAGGTTGTTAAATTGGAATCTAGTATTGCAGGAATTTGATTTGGTAATAAAACATGTAAAAGGTACTGATAACATCATAGCTGATTGCTTATCCCGATGTTAAGTTGAAAACTGTACACATTTTTGCTTTGTCATCTGCTGTTTTTTTTTTTCCCTGTATTGTTTAAAACCCTGTGATGGACATTTAAACAAAAAAATCGTCTTCGACATTTTTTTCCCTTGAGGAAGGGGAGCGGGAGGGGATCCAGGACTGCCCTATTAACTGTTTGGAGAGAGACATTTATCATTGATGGTTTGTTTGGAAAGGAGCGAGAGACAGAGTTATTCACCACCAATATGTTGCTTTTGAAAAGAGAGAGAGAGACGAAGATTAACGGTTGGACTGTCACTTTAAGGCATTGGAAGTAACTTTGGATTTTTACTGAGTTTGGAGTTGGAGACAGCACCGAGCAGCTCGAAGGTTGCTATGGTGACCGAAGGCTGGTTGTTGATGTTACTTTCAAGGACATGCTGCCTGCTTGCACTCCTTTACAAAGGCGGGAGGGACTCTTTGAATGACAGGTGATGCTCAGCCTGGTGAAATAAATGAGAGGTCAGATAATACAGACCTCAGGACACATGATCTGGACACTGAATGAGCATTGTTGGCCGCAGAGAAAGTGGATTTTGGAGGATCGATCAAGCGGATCGATCCAAATTGCTATTCCATCGGTGAAGAAGGGGTTGACTGGTGGGGAGTTGTCTATGTGGCCACCCTCGCCTGGGTGATAGCCCCACCACAGAAAACCAGTGCCCCTGTTAAAGTCACAGTCAGTGACTTGTGAAGGATTTCGGAGGACGACGAGAAGATCGACGGTATCAGCTCACCTGAAGACTCAACTCACTCTCTCTCTCTCTCCCTGTCTCTCTCTCTCTCTGTCTATCTCTCTGTCTCTCTCTCTGTCTCTCTCTTTCTCTCTCTGTCTCTCTCTCTCTGTCTCTCTCTCTCTGTCACTCTCTCTCTCTCTGTCACTCTCTCTCTCTCTGTCACTCTCTCTCTCTGTCTCTCTCTCCATCACTACTCAACTAAATACCACGAACTGAACTGAACTTTACCGAACGTCGTAAGACTGTATCTTTTTACCCCTAGACTTAAAGAAGCTTGGTTTTCATACACAAATATTCCACACTTACTTATATATATAATCATTGCTAACCTGTGTGATTTATCTACATTGATATTACTGTATTGCGTAGTTACTAATAAATATTAGTAGTTTTTAGCAATACGAGATTCCAAAGTGGTTTCCATCTCTGCTGGTTCTTTATCCCCGTCACGGGGTCCGTGACAGTGTTAAGAGAGACTGGGCTAGGGATAATGACAAGGGACGAAAGAGACAGGAAAGGAGATGGGAAGGGAGCGAGACAGGCGAGAAGATGACGGGAAAGGGAGAGGGCGAGAGAAGACAGAGAGAGAGACGGAGGAGAGAGAAAGATAGGAGGAAAGGCATGCCATGGAGCTGTACTGGGGGAGAAAGAAACCAGGGAGAGAGCGAGAGACAGGTGAGAGAGTGGTCGGGAAGGGAGGCTGGGGGAGGAAGAGAGAGACTGGGTAAAAGCAAGAGGCAGATTTGGGGATAGAAAGAATGGGTAGAGGAAGAATCTCAGAGATAGAGATTAGAGGGGAGAGTGGAGAAGCGAGACGGGAGAGAGGCCAGTGAGGTAGGAGAGAGCAACGGGGACAGAGTGATCGGGATAGAAGGATCTTGGGTGGAGAGAGAGAGGACGGGGTGATGAGAGATTTCGGATGTGTAGAGAGGCCGGAGTTGGGGGACGGCTAAGAGAGTGCTGGGGAGAGACGGGTGGGTGGGGAAGACAGACTGGAACGGAGTAGAGACAGGGAGAGAGCGAGACTGGAAAGAGACAGAGTGAGGAGAGACAGGGCACTGTGTACGGCGGGAAGGGGGAGAACGAGTCTGGGGAGAGCGAGATGGGGGTGTAAAGAGAGACTGCGATGAGAAAGAGACCGGGGTTTGGCAGAGAGACGGAAGAGAGAAACTGTGGGCGCGGGAAAAATTCTGTGATGATTGTGCGTGGGGAAGTAGAGTCAAAATCCAGAAAAAAAAATGTACCGTGAGGGGCTAGAGGCTTTCAAACACGCAGGTTGCAGATCCTCCATTGTAATGTGTTCCCAAATCACCCAAACCTTTCCGTCTTGGTGACTCCTCCCACTGAGCCCACTCCTTCCAACCCGCATCCACGATCTCCCTCACTCCAAACCTTCTTAGGGATATTTAAAGGGAAAAACGATAACGACGGAGATAACGTTATCAATGGATCGGGGTGAAAGGGGACCCTGTAAGGCTGCAATTGTGCGGCATCACGGCAGCATAGTTATTTCCGCGAGGTTACCAGGTGCAGGCAAAAACTAAGAGGAAACATAACTGACTGTATTTCCCGTTTCTGACTGTATTAATGATAAGACTCTTGGCAGTGTGGAGGTTCAGAGGGATCTTGGGGTCCGAGTCCATGGGACACTCAAAGCTGCTGTGCAGGATGACTCTGTGGTTAAGAAAGCATACAGTGCATTGGCCTTCATCAATCGTGGGACTGAGTTTAAAAGCCGGGTGGTAATGTTGCAGCTAGAGAGAACCCTGGTCTGACCCCACTTGGAGCACTGTGCTCAGTTCTGGTTGCCTCACTACAGGAAGGATGTGGAAACCATAGAAAGGATGCAGAGGAGTTTGCTAGGATTGCCTGGATCAGGGAGCATGCCTTATGAGAATAGGTTGAGTGAACCCGGCCTTTTCTCCTTGAAGCGACGGAGGATGAGAGATGACCTGACAGAGGTATATAAGATGATAAGAGGCCTTGTTCGTGTGGATAGTCAGAGGCTTTTTCCCAGGGCTAACATTGCTAGCACGAAAGGGCAGAGTTTTAAGGTGCTTGGAAGTAGGTACAGAGGAGTTGTCAGGGGTAAGTTATTTTTTATGCAGAGAGTGGTAAGTGCGTGGAATGGGCCGCCGGCGATGGTGGTGGAGGCAGATACAATAGGGTATCTTAAGAGACTCCTGGAAAGGTACACGAGCTCAGACAAATAGAGGGCTAAGGGTAACGCTAGGTAATTTCTAAAGTAAGGAGATGTTCGGCACAGAATTATGGGCCGAAGGGCCTGTATCGTGCTGTAGGTTTTCGATGTGTCTATGTATTTCCCGTTTCCCTGACAGATGGCAATCTTCTGCTGGAATAGTCTTGCAGGACAGCTCCGCGCTACCATACAGATGTAAGCACCCTCTTAAACTGCCTGACGATGCTTATTATCAACGGCAGCTTATCCTGACATGCCAACCCCTGATACATTTACACCGCACCGCCCGATACACTGAAACATCTCAGCCGAGCAATCACCAAAAGCCCCTTTCCGTGTGTAACAGAGCAGAAACTCTTTCCTTAACCGGACGCATCTATAATGACCCAGAGGGCGTAGTGGCAGAAGTGTTTTTGAATGCAGAACAGAATGAGCGATTTAAATTGCCGAACTCAATTCCTCATGTCACTAGAGCCATCAAAACCCCTGCAACTTCTGAACCGCTGGAACCCGTGCTGCAGACTTTACAGGAGTTAAATTGAACACAGCGCATAAATCTGTTCAGTACTAATGCTTCTCTACAACTTCATTCCGCTCAGGTTGGATGTATAATATTTCCCTCTTCATCGTTAAAACAAAGTTTGACCCGTTTGTTCCCCCTGCTTTGACTGAATATGTCGTACACGTGTTGCTTTCGCAGGTACCTCCCTCCTTGTGGGCGATTCCCATAAATCACGAGGAACTTGTACATTCCGCCCCACCACTCAAAGATTTATGCTATTCTACCCTCTATACTTCAGTATGATTTGTGACTCGAGGCAATGGAAAGTATGAAACCTGTCATAAAAGCACTTTTCGATCAGGAAGTGTTACTACCAACCTGTAGTCCCTGTAATTCTCTTATATCACCAGGTCATGATAATGAATGACTGTTTTTTGCAATACTTAAGGGCGATTATCAAGATAGCACGTCAAGGGTTTACTAATGGCAATTTAACAGAACGACTCGGGGCCGCAGACAACCCACTGCATGGTGTTCTGCACAATTACCAGCAGCTGTAAGAGACATGATTGACTGTCTAACACCGGTCACCGACACGACAATTAGATAACATACAACATAGAAAACTACAGCACATTACAGGCCCTTCGGCCCACAATGTTGTGCGCACCATATGACCTACTCCAGAAACTGCCTTGTATTTCCCTGGCGCATAGACCTTTAGTTTTCCGAATTCCATGTACCTATCTGAGAGGCTATTGTATTCACTTCCATCACCGCCGGCAGTGCATTCCACGCACCCAACACTCTCCGTGTGAAAACTTAACTCTGACATTCCGTCGGTACCTATTTCCAAGCACATTTGAAGTACACCTCACGGATTAACCATTTCATCCCCGGGAAAGAAGCCTCTGGGTATCCGCACGATCAACTCCCCTCATCATCTTATACATATAATCATGGTAGAAACGTCCAATCCTATTAAATTGGATCTCCCTGCTGAAGTGTGCAGGCCCGAAACATTGACTGTTTACTCTTTCGTATAAATTCTACTTGGCTTGCTGAGCTCCTTAGGATTGTGTGGGTATTATTTTGCTTTCCAGCTTCTGCACATGTTCTCATATTTGCGATTAGACTCGGACAACGGTCAACAACATAAGAACCTGCGCTGCAGACAAGAGACAAAACTGACCCCAGTTCATTACCAGCTCCGGAATGCTCTCGTTTTATCATTTAATCTGGCCAGGCAATTATGTTGTAGTCTTTAAGCCACTCAATCTGATTGGGAGTTAAATTGGCCGAGGCTAGAATGAAGCCGGAGATGGGACATAATCCTTACGTATCATTGGAAATATTATTTATGATAAAGATTTGAGTCGGTAATAACTGACGCGAAGTGCATTGATCTATCGTGCGCTCGAAAAGATATTGGTCGTGTCAACTCTTACTTCCGTCAGCCCCGGGCGAGGAGGATCACCGGTGTTGTATAACGCTGATCGGTGGCAGGGAAGACATCAGCGAGACGGAACTGGAAATACAACAGAGTGAGTAACGTTCCGTCAGAAAGCGGTACAACATCTTTTAAAGCAATTTTAATTCGGATTTTCAGTATCACTCTTTTATTTTTCAAACATCGATAAACCTTCCAGTTAGCTCGAGAGAGGGAGAAAAAAAAACAAATAACTTTTTCCTTTTGCTCTCGAAGTTCATTAAATTTCAGTGTACGTTTATTATCAATATAAATATATGTTCCTGCAATGAGATTTATTTTGTTCAGTACCGGACAGAAGGCGTGGTCAGAGAGAAACAGAGAACGGACGGAAAAGGAAAGAAACAGACTGTGAGGGGGCTTCGGGATGTGAACAGAGATCGAGCCGGAGACCTGCAGGGACAACATGGGAGCAGGTCGGGATGGAGATGGATTGAAAAATGAATTAAAAAAAAACACACGCTATGCTTCAGGGCGATCATGTTTCCCTCACGGTGAAACTCACTAGTCTGCAATAAGATTATATTTTGTTCAGAGCGTGACCGGACGTGTGGACAGAGGGAAACAGAGAACAGAGGAAATTTTCACGGGACTTTAGGATGTGAACGGAGATAAAGTGGCAGAAATGAAAGGACAAAGCGGAGCAGTCCGGAGATGGAAACGGAGTCGGAAAAGGAAACACACACACACACGCGCGCGCGCGTGCGCGTGCGCGCGCACGCATGCACACATGACTCCGCTATGTTGCAGTCTGATAACGTTTCCCTCACCGGCGTTGGAGAAGGAGTAAGCGATGACAACGTGAGAGATATTGGGAGCAAAACACCGCCAACATCACTAAACAGGATGAATCAGAAACAACGGAGAGAATGGACAAAAGGGAGAGGATTCTTCCTAAATAGACGCTGTCAGATATAATGGAGATGATTAAAATAAAACTGGCGGGACCTGACGATAGACCTTCCATCGGGGTGAATTACAGCTGAGGTGATCCTTACTTATTTCATATCTGATGAAGGACACATTTCACGTGTACAGGGTAAACAGCGAGTGACATATATCACCACAAAATGCAGGCGTATTTCAGAGCGCTCAGTTGTTACCCGTGGTCCTACATATCGGCAAGTGGACAACTTATGGAGGAAACATGGTGTTAGACTTAAATCTCCTGCAGAAACCAGCAAGTCGCTCTATAACTTTAGGAATTTAGTTAACAGTTTCAGTGGGTATTTCACCGCGTTCTTCAGCTCCTCTCTGAACTTGCTCTGAGTCACGGCGTAAATACACGTGTTGCTGCAGGAGCTGAGGATCTGCAGCATCGTCGCCGTGGACTCTGCGATATAAATCGGATCCGCGGCCGAGTAGCGAGGGATGTTTGCAATCAGTACGTAGATATCAAAAACCAGCCGTGTTAACCATAGGAATATAAAACTACTGGTTATACTGAATAGTAAAACGACCGATTTCCTGCGGTTCTCCATCTCCGGGTCCTTGTCTTTCTTTCCGTTGCTGCGGCCCCGGAGCCCCCTCCGGACTTTACTGGCGGAAACAATCCGTCTAACTGTCAGAGCATTGAACAATAAAATCAGAATAAACGGGAGACAAGGCATTAAAATGCGATGAATAATCTGAAGTGTGGCCCACGAGGGGGACGTATAGAAGCTCGCTTTGGTGAAACAGCCATAGGAAACTCCATTAATTATCATCGAAGGCTCAAATGTAAAGTAGAAAGGGATACTTTCTGAACAGCCCAGCACACTCACTGTCCCGATAACCACAGCCGCCGTTCCTTCGGTGCAATATTTTGTTTTCAGCTTTTCACAACAAATGGCCACAAATCTGTCACAGGTGAACGCGACTGTCAGCCAGACAGAGACCCCGGTGCTTGCTAAAAGCAGACAACGAACAACCCTACAAACGGGAGTCCAATAGAGGAAGGAAGACCTAAAGTATATGTAAACAGTCCAGTTCAGCAGAGGGTCAGAGATAACGACCAGGAGATCGGCCGTTGCCATTCCCAGAAGGTAGCGAGTGATACATTTGGAGAGACCGCACTTTCCTCGGGACAGGATCACAATCGCCACCAGGTTAACTGCAAGAGAGAGGGAAAGAAGCAGAGAAATTACTGACCTGTCAGGGCAATAGAGCAAAATTATGAAAGTATTAGACTTGATATTGTGTTTTTTTTCCTGCTACAAATGATGGAAACCGGACCAAGAACATATGAAGCCACTGACATGTGCAATATCGGGCTGACAGAGAACTTGTTGCGAGTTTTGTAAATGGGTTGCATCTGGGTGAAGTCCCACACCGCCGAGATGACAGCTGTCTAAATGCCCCCTCGGCCGCAGTAAGGGATGGGCATTAAATACCAGCATCACTGGCTCTGAGCAGCACAGGAATGAAATGAAATCCATACCGGCAGTTCCCTCTGATCACATTTCTAAAATAAATAAACCATTCGGGTTGTTCCATCACCCAGTCACGCAATTCACTGACGGACAGAACAGAAGGTCGGCCGGCTCCCGCGGATGCAGTGTAGCCCGGTGTCCTCCTGTGCAATTTACAATTATTCCATGACATCGAGACAGCGGAGAGGATTTCAGTCACAGGAAGCATCTCGGCTCCAATATGGAGCGCTGCCTGCTACGAAAACAATGGGATTAATATTGTCAGCGCCTTCCGCCCATGACTGAAATGTGGCGTCTGGACAGGTGTCTGTGGAAACAAGTAGCGAGAGAAACACTTCAGGAAATCAGAATTGACTCTAGGTTTCTGCCGTTTGCAGGTGTGACAGCGGTTTACCGGGAATTCCAACGGCTGAAATAACTGGGTAGTAAATGTCTTCAATCCGCCAGATTACTGGATATCCCATTTGAGTGAGGCAGTGAACGCTGTTGCTCTGAATTCCACAGCTCGGCAAGACACTCTGGGCTGACCTACTGCAACAGGCTCTGATTTATACCGGGGATCAATCTCCAGTGACAAGGTCCCACCTCTTTACATCACCTGCAGTGTCTCAGGTGTAAATGCTGTGGGGATGTAACACGATCACTTCAATATCATTGGCATTACCACATTCAGATCTCTCTGTGTAATTCGACCAGAATGTGCAATGGGAACAGTAAGTGAGCAATGAGGATCTCTATTTACAACATCCCACAGTTGTATTGGTAGCGGTCACGACTGTTCCCATCTTCCCACCTGAAACTTCCACTGTGGTCTTCGTTCCACAAGCATTCCGGAATCGATGTTTCCAGCATTTTCTGCACTTCTCACTGTCACCCCTGTTTCATCTACAAATAGATCTGGTGCTCTGGATCCGGGGACACATGAAAACCCCTCCCAGTCTCCTCCTGCAGACTTTCATTTTATTTTTCCTCAGCAGCTCCACTTTGGCCGCTCAGGCACCAAACCCACCCCATCCTGTCCCACTATGTGCTCTCAGATATGAAGCATACCCGCTGTGTACACAGACACAGACACAGACACTATCAGACCTGGACGACAACGAGGTTTACGTCATTTTGATCAGCTTTTCCATGATGATGTTTATTTCCGATATTTTCAAGTCCAGAGCTCTCCATGGTCCCCCCACCCCCCAGCCCACCGCCCCCATCTCTTAAGCTGTCTTCTCTGTTGAATCTACCAGCGGAACAGTTGGATGCTGAAATACTGTGGCGTTCAATTAGCCGCGGGAATATAATGGGCTGATAAGACTATTCAGCGCCCTGTGGGTCACGAGAGCAACTAGCAACACGTTTGTCTCTGGTGTAAATACCGGCATGATTCAACAGAATATCTTCTGCCAAGTACAGATTCCACTCGGTACACAGAGGTCTTCATCTGCTGCTTTAACATAACAATACCCGAGTCCGTGACATTCCCTACGAGGTGCCCTTGTAGATATAAATGCAGGACAGCCAAGTGAGGTCACATCATCAAATGAGGTCATATTAGAAACCATTATAATCACATAGACACACAGACACATACACTTCTTCTTCTGTTGTCTATCGAAATCCGATGACGATGTTCACTCCATTAACGGTGAGATCTTTGATGACTATACAGTCCTATCCTGGACCCACAAGCTCTATTGTAGGTGGGACGTGTATATGTGGTAGTTGTGGCAATTATGGCTGCATTTCTCCCGGCTCTCTTCTGCTGTCTTCTGGTTGTTCTTTCCATCTCTAGAATACGAACCCCGTCCCATAACAGCTGTCACCACGTGTTACGGTCAGCAGCAACATCCTCCAGGTCCTCGGGTCTGATCTTGCACTTCCTTAAAGCATTCTTCATCTCATCCTTATAGCGCTTCTTCAGCCCTCCAGCTGAGCGTCGACCATGATGTAGCTGGCCGTATAACACTCTGCGGGGTGGCCGACATGGGGGCATCCTTATCACGTACCCCAGCCACTGCAGCTGACGCTGGGTGATCATGGCCTCGATACTCCTGCAGTTGGTCTTTACAAGTATTTCAGTGTGAGGCACCCGCACACGCCAGGAAATTCCCAGAATGTGCTGGAGGAAGCTTATGTGGAAGCGCTCCAAGAACTTGATGTGACGGCTGTAGGTTACCCAAGCTTCACGGCTATAAAGGAGGGTGGTGACACAGACCGCTTGGTATATGGCGACCTTTGTGGAGGGACGAAGGCTCCTGTTCTGAAAGACTCTACGCCGAAGTCTCCCAAAGGCAGCTCTCTCTCTCTCTCTCTCTCACACACACACACACACACATACACACACACACACACACACACACACACACACACACACACAATATAACAATTACAGCACGGAAAAGGCCATCTCGGCCCTTCTAGTCCGTGCCGAACGCTTACTCTCATCTAGTACCATCGAGCTGCACTCGGCCCATAACCCTCCAGTCCTTTCCTGTCCATATAGCTATCCAATTTTAATTTAAATGACTGCATCGAACCTGCCTCAACCACTTCTGCTGGAAGCTCGTTCCACACAGCTAGCACTCTCTGAGTAAAGAAGTTCCCCCTCGTGTTACCCCTAAACTTTTGCCCTTTAACTCTCAACTCATGTCCTCTTGTTTGAATCTCCCCCACTCTCAATGGAAAAAGCCTATCCACGTCAACACTATCTATACCACTCATAATTTTAAGCACCTCTATCAAGTCCCCCCTCAACCTTCTACGCTCCAAAGAAATAAGACCTAACCAGCTCTAACTTATTCTTAGACGAAACAGCCTTACATCAAATGGTCGCCAATAATGGACAACATTTGCCTCTAAATGAGAACAAAAGGCCATTCCCAAACATTTGAGACAGATTGCTAAACTGTGGAATTTAGCTTCAATAAGTGGCGCATTCACCTAGTAGTCACAAACGAGTCTGAGATCACATTAACTCCACTGTTAAAATAGTATTCTGCCAGACAAATGATGCTTTAAAGATCAAACATCATGCATTAACGTTTGAATATTTCTACTTTGAAGACATAGGAGAATCAGGCCTTTCAGCCCATTGCGCATTTCATCATGGCAGATCCATTTCCTTCTCAGCTTCATTCTCCAGCCTTCTCCCGATAAAGTACTTGTCAATAAAAATGCACTTTGTGGCCTAAATACAAGTAGACTGAGTATTCCGTTAATATTCTTGTCATTTTCTTGATAAAACAATTCAATTCACAACCTATTAATTACATAATGTTTAGCAGTGAGTTCACAGCAGGCTGAACGTAATAAATACTATTTTCAATAGAGAGGACAGTTTTCTTCACAACAAGAAAGCAGGTGAACTTGCTGATTGGAAATACTTTTTGCTAAGTAGAAGTTCTCTTGAAATTGGTATTTAACTGTCATGGGCACAGTCAGCTGGGTTCTTTCACATTGACAATTCATGATCACGGTTGTCCCAAGTGTAAATGAGGTACGACGCCACGAATAGAGCGCACACACAGAGTCTCTCTCTCTCTCTCTCACACACACACACTCACACACACACAAACACACACACACACACACACACACACACACACACACAGGCAAATAAATGCCAATGCATGTATTAAATTATTTCCCTGACCGTTCCTTCCTCTTCCCTCACTGAACCCGTTAAACAGGGTAGTTTACGACTGATCGGACCATCGATAAAGTGACAGAAGAAGCAGAAGAGATATTTAAACAGCCGCAGTACCATGTTGCAGAAACTAGAGGAAGAAAATGAATCGTGAGTTGGGAGAATATAGTGTAATTGCTCAGTCTGCAGGAGAACAAAGTATTTATTACGCAGCAGGCTTCAAGCTGAAAATGAAGGGAGAGTTTATTTGCATTTCACATGAAATGAAGAACCAGAGAGAGAACGACAGCAGTGTAGAGACAATCAACCAACGGGAGACATTCAGTCGGATAATATGAGACTGCTGGTTTAAATTTCTATAGATTGTCGCCGGTAAAATGTTGAAGGACGGTTCCGTTTGTAGCCACCTGTCTCTGGTGCAATGTGAGAGTGCCGGGTTCATGTTGTAGACATCAGTCCCTGGTTCAGATTGAGAGTGTGGGCTTCTGTATGTGTCACTCTCTGGTTCAGCCTGAGAGCAGGTATTTCATTCTCTATATGTCAGTCTCTGCTACAGTGTGAGAGTGTGGGTTTCTGTCTGTATCTATCAATCTCTGTTACACTGTGAGATTTTGGGGTTCATTCTGTATCTGTCAGTTTCTGCTCGAGCATTACGTGTGTCGTCTCGGTCCTGTACCTTTGAGCCTCTGATTCAGTGTGAGCGGGTCTATTTTCCTCCTTCTTTCCCGCTGTTCCTCAAATTCAGTAAAAACTCCTAAAATAGATTCTGTATTCCCTGAGCTATTTTTAGAACAAGAGTCTCCTGCAGTTGGTTTGTGTTAAAATTGTGACAGTGACAGTGCACCGATGAATGATGACGGTTGTACGGAGCAGTACATCCTGTGTAATAGAGTCATATGCCAAACAGACCATTCGGCCCGGCATCATTCTGCATGAGGTTCGTTGCTAAAACAAATAGAGCCAATCGAACAGCACCTGATTCGTAAATTTCTATGCTTTGGCAAAACAATCTCTGAAATGTTGAATTAAAATAAGGAAAATAAATATGTTAGTTAATTTAATTAAATAACAGGACAACTAAATTAATAAATTTATCAAAATAAAACGCACAGAGGCAGCGAGTTTCATGTTTGAGCGGCATTTCTCTCAACAGTTCTGAATTGCGTCCTTCACCGTGTATTCCGCACTCTTTGCTGATTCTGTCACGTATTCTTCAATGTGCACAAGATCAGGAATTAACTGCAGTTATTTTCCACTCATAAATAATATAATATTCATTTCGATTTTCTTATGACAGCTTCGGACTGCTCTGCAATATGCCATGCATTTTTCATTGATAAAATTGTGACGGCCTTCTCCTGTGCAACACAGAAAGAGTTTGTGAGCGGGAATGCGAGGGAGGCTCAAGTTTCACATTTGGGATCATCCAGAGCTACACACCGCAGCACGCGCTTGATCGAAGAATCCTGAGAGTGTGACGTCACTGATTACGTCACTGCACCGCTGGGAGTGTTCCCCTCGTCAGGGACAGGGTGTGCGGAAGTGTTACTCCTGTATGGGACTCCATATGAGTCCTATATTACACCCATCAGTGCAGAAGAACGAGATCAATGGGGGTGAGTGGACAGAAGATGATGAATGGACTCATATTACAATGTGAATACAATACCTGGACATGTTGGGATCGTGGGAATAGTGGAGTACAGGAACAAGCCCTTTGTCTCATTATTTCTGCGCTCAACAAGATACCTAATGAGCCTAAACTCTATTGACTGTACATGATCCATCTCCATTCATTCACTGCATGCTCATGTGCGAAGCCAACAACATCGTAAGCAGCAATGTATTACCCACTGCCACACTTCAAATCAAGTCAGGTCAAGTCACTTTTTATTGTCATTTCAACCATAACTGCTGGTACAGAACATAGCTAAAATGAGACAACGTTTTCCAGGACCATGATGCGACATGAAACAATACAAAAACGACACTGAACTACGTAAGAAAAAAAACACAAAAACTACACTAGACTACAGACCTATCCAGGACTGGATAAAGTGCAGAAAACAGTGCAGGCACTATAATAAATAATAATAAATAATAAACAAGGCACTTGACAGACTATCCAGATACACACCATTATCTGTGCAAAAAACAAACAAACAAACAAACGTGTCCCGCGCATCTCCTCGAAGCCGAAGCCACTGTCCTCTCGCGATAAATACAGACCATCACGCACTTGATATTTCTATTTTGGCCACAACAATTCACCTTCTAGGCCTCTGATAACTTCTATCACCTTCTGCCAGGCCTCCCCTCAGCCTCTGTGCTCAGGAAGGGGAGGTGGAGCGACCATCCAACAGTCCTCTCGTTAACGAACCGGAAGTGGAAAGAGTGAGCAGCTTCAATTTCATTGGTCTTAACCTCTTTGAGGATCTATTCCGGGCCCAGATATATTGATGCAATCTCAAACAGAGCACGACTGCGGCCTAAGTTCATTCAGAGTTTGAGGGGAATTGCACATTTCGACAGATATACCGTGGGGAGCATTCTAACTGAAAGCACCAGCGTCCGCTATGGAGGGGCCACTGCACAGGATGAGAATAGTCTGCTGAAAGACGTGGACTCGTAAGGCTGCATCATAGACACCAGACTCCCAAACCCGCAAGACACCTTCAAAAGACGATGCCTGAAAAAGCCGTATCCGTCAGTAAAGAGTTCACACCCCCAACCCCTCCCTCGTCTAGCGGGTACAGGGGCCGACGCAATACACTCAAAGTTTCAGGAGCAGCTTCTTCCCATCCGCAATCAGATTTCCGAATGGAGAACGATCCGTTGATGAAATTTTCCTCTGTATTTTTTCTCTTTCATTCTGCACTGTATGGCTCCCAATTCTGGTCCCGTCAATTTAAGATGTATGCGGACGTCTCCGTCATGTGTCCGAGAATATTCCTGGGAATATTTCCACCGGGAAGGAACGTCAGACCCAAGTTAGACTGCAAAAACTGTTATTTGTCGTCCTGGAGCAGAGAAGCCGAAGAAGTGTACAAAGGTTGTTGTAAATCCCAGTCGAGAAGAAAAGAAGAGCTTACGAAAGGTTCAAATAGTTAGGTAATGATAGAGAGCTGGAAGATTATAAGGCTAGCAGGAAGGAGCTCAAGGATGGGTTGCACCTGAATCGAGGGGGAGTAGTATCATTGCAGGTAGGTTTGCTGGCATGCTCCGGAGGGTTTAAACTAATTTGCGAGGGGGATGGGACCCAGAGCGATAGAGCAGTGAAAGAAGTGCGTGGAGTAAAGCCAGATCTAACATACAGAGAGGCTTTGAGGAAAGAGAAGCAGAATAAACGGTGTAAAGACAGGAAGGTAGAAGGGCTGAAATGTGTGTACCTCAATGCAAGAAGCATCAGGAACAAAGGTGATGAACTGAGAGCTTGGATACATACATGGAATTATGATGTAGTGGCCATTACAGAGACTTGGCTGGCACCAGGGCAGGAATGGATTCTCAATATTCCTAGCTTTCAGTGCTTTAAAAGGGATAGAGAGGGCGGAAAAGGGGGAGGAGGGGTGGCATTACTGGTCAGGGATATTATTACAGCTACAGAAAGGGTGGGTAATGTAGCAGGATCCTCTTTTAAGTCAGTATGGGTGGAAGTCAGGAACAGGAAGGGAGCAGTTACGCCCCTGGTAGCAGCAGAGATACAGAGGAGCAGATTGGGAGGCAGATTTTGGAAAGGTGCAAAAATAACAGGGTTGTTATCATGGGTAACTTTAACTTCCCCAATATTGATTGGCACCTGATTAGTTCCAAGGGTTTAGATGGGGCAGAGTTTGTTAAGTGTGTCCAGAATGGATTCCTGTCACAGTATGTGGACAGGCCGACCAGTGTGAATGCCATACTAGATCTAGTACTAAGTAATGAACCGATGTCAGGTCACGGATCTCTCAGTGTGTGAGCATCTGGGGGACAGTGACCACCGCTCCCTGGCCTTTATAATTATCATGGAAAAGGATAGAATCAAAGAGGACAGGAATTTTTTTTAATTGGGGAAAGGCAAATTATGAGGCTATAAGGCTAGAACTTGCGGGTGTGAATTGGGATGGTGTTTTTGCAGGGAAATGTACTATGGACATATGGTCGATGTTTAGAGATCTCTTGCGGGATGTAAGGGATAAATTTGTCCAGGTGAGGAAGATAAAGAATGGTAGGGTGAAGGAACCATGGGTGACAAGTGAGGTGGAAAATCTAGTCAGGAGGAAGAAGGCTGCAGACATGAGGTTTAGGAAGCAAGGATCAGATGGGTCTATTGAGGAATATAGGGAAGCAAGAAAGGAGCTTAAGAAGGGGCTGAGAAGAGCAAGAAGGGGGCATGAGAAGGCCTTGGAGAGTAGGGTAAAGGAAAACCCCAAGGCATTCTTCAATTATGTGAAGAAAAAAAGGATGACAGGAGTGAAGGTAGGACCGATTAGAGATAAAGGTGGGAAGATGTGCCTGGAGGCTGTGGAAGTGAGCGAGGTCCTCAATGAATACTTCTCTTCGGTATTCACCAATGAGAGGGAACTTGATGATGGTGAGGACAATATGAGTGAGGTTGATGTTCTGGAGCATGTTGATATTAAGGGAGAGGAGGTGTTGGAGTTGTTAAAATACATTAGGACAGATAAGTCCACGGGGCCTGACGGAATATTCCCCAAGCTGCTCCACGAGGCGAGGGAAGAGATTGCTGAGCCTCTGGCTAGGATCTTTATGTCCTCGTTGTCCACGGGAATGGTACCGGAGGACTGGAGGGAGGCGAATGATGTCCCCTTGTTCAAAAAAGGTAGCAGGGATAGTCCGATTAATTATAGACCAGTGAGCCTTACGTCTGTGGTGCGAAAGCTGTTGGAAAAGATTCTTAGGGAGAGGATCTATAGGCATTTAGAGAATCATGGTCTGATCAGACACAGTCAACATGGCTTTGTGAAGGGCAGATCGTCTCTAACAAGCCTGATAGAGTTCTTTGAGGAGGTGACCAGGCATATAATGACGGTAGTGCAGTGGATGTGATCTATATGGATTTTAGTAAGGCATTTGACAAGGTTCCACACGGTAGGCTCATTCAGAAAGTTAGAAGGCATGGGATCCAGGGAAGTTTGGCCAGGTGGATTCAGAATTGGCTTGCCTGCAGAAGGCAGAGGGTGGTGGTAGAGGGAGTACATTCAGATTGGAGGATTGTGACTAGTGGTGTCCCACAAGGATCTGTTCTGGGAACTCTACTTTTCGTGATTTTTGTTAACGACCTGGATGTGGGGGTAGAAGGGTGGGTTGGCAAGTTTGCCGATGACACAAAGGTTGGTGGTGTTGTAGATAGTGTAGAGGATTGTCAAAGATTGCAGAGAGACATTGATAGGATGCAGAAGTGGGCTGAGAAGTGGCAGATGGAGTTCAACCCGGAGAAGTGTGAGGTGGTACACTTTGGAAGGACAAACTCCAAGGCAGAGTACAAAGTAAATGGCAGGATACTTGGTAGTGTGGAGGAGCAGAGAGGTCTCGGGGTACATGTCCACAGCTCCTTGAAAGTTGCCTCACAGGTAGGTAGGGTAGTTAAGAAAGCTTATGGGGTGTTAGATTTCATAAGTCGAGGGATAGAGTTTAAGAGTCGCGATGTAATGATGCAGCTCTGTAAAACTCTGGTTAGGCCACACTTGGAGTACTGTGTCCAGTTCTGGTCACCTCACTATAGGAAGGATGTGGAAGCATTGGAAAGGACACAGAGGAAATTTCCCAGGATGCTGCCTGGTTTAGAAAGTATGCATTATAATCAGAGATTAAGGGAGCTAGGGCTTTACTCTTTGAAGAGAAGGAGGATGAGAGGAGACATGATAGAGGTGAGCAAGATAATAAGAGGAATAGATAGAGTGGATAGCCAGCGCCTCTTCCCCAGGGCACCACTGCTCAATACAAGAGGACATGGCTTTTAGGTAAGGGGTGGGAAGTTCAAGGGGGATATTAGAGGAAGGTTTTTTACTCAGAGAGCGGTTGGTGCGTGGAATGCACTGCCTGAGTCAGTGGTGGAGGCAGATACACTAGTGAAGTTTAAGAGACTACTAGACAGGTATATGGAGGAATCTAAGGTGGGGGCTTATATGGGAGGCAGGGTTTGAGGGTCGGCACAACATTGTGGGCTAAAGGGCCTGTACTGTGCTGTACTATTCTATGTTCTATATGTTCTATTAATGAAATCAAGAGAGCCAGAATCCTGCCTTGGCGGACAGGATTAGGAAAACTTCAAGGTGTTCGAGAAGTATGTGAAGAGCAAGAGGATAAGAAGTGAGAGAGTAGGACCTATCAAGTGTGACAGTGGAAAAGAGTGTATGAAACCGGGGGAGCTAGCAGAGATACTTAATGAATACTTTGCTTCAGTATTCACTCCGGAAAAGGGATCTTGGAGATTGTAGGGAGAACTTATAGCGGACTGCAAAGCTTGAACATGCAGATATTAAGGAAGAGGATGTGCTGGAGCTTTTGGAAAGCGTCAATTTGGATAAGTCACCGGGACTTGTTCAAAGTCTACAGCAGCAACGTTCCCCAAATTACCCAAAGCTACATCGACGATTGCATTGTTGCTGCTTCCCGCACTCGTGCGGAGCTCGTCGATTTATTCAACTTTGCCTCCTACTTTCACCCTGCTCTCAAGATTACCCTGTCCACTTCCGACACCTCTCTTCTCTTTCTCCATCTTTGTCTCCATCTCCGGAGACAGTCACCGGAGACACTGGTGTACTTAATAAACCTACAGACTCACAGCAGTCCGGACGGTACCTCTTTCCACCCTGTCATTTGTAAATAATGGCACCCCTTCTTTCAGCTCCTCCGTCCCCGCTGTATCTGCTCTCAGGACGAGGCTTTTCATTTCAGAGCAACTGAGATGTCCGCCTTCTTCAAAGATCGGGGCTTCCTCCCCTCCAACATTAACGCTGCCTCACCCACATCTCTTCCATTTCACGCGCATCTGCCCTTACACCACTCTCCCACCGCCCCATCACGGATAGAGTTCCTCTTGTCCTCACTTACCACACCACAAGCCGCATTCAGCACATAATTGCACTTAACTTCCACCACCTGCAACGGGATCGCGCCACCGAGCAAATCTTTCTATCCTCATACACTCCCGACCATTTCTGTTTTCTGCAGGGATGACTCCCTATGTGACTCCCTTGTCCCTCCCCACTGATCTTCCTCCTGGCCCTTATCATTGCACCTGGAACAAGCGCAACATCTTCCTTTACACCTCCTCCCTCAGGGCCCCAAACATTCCTTCCTGGTGTGGCGAACTTCACCTGCGCGTCTGTTGGGGTCATCTACTGTATCCGATGCTCCTAGATATCAATGAGATCCAACGTAGATCGGAAGCCTCTCCCCCTCGTCGAGCACCTGCCACGAAAAGCGATGGCCTCCCATTTCAATTCTACTTCCCATTTCCATTCTGACACGCCAGTCCGTGGCCTCCTCTGCTGCCAAGGCGGCGACACACAGGTTCGAGCACTGACACCTTGTATTCCATCAGGGTAGCCTGCAATATTATGGCATGAACATCGATTTCTCTAACGTCTGGTCATTGCCCACCCCCACCCCGACAAACTCTTCACCATTCCGCATTCATGTCTCCGTTTCACAACTTTTCTTCTACCCTGATCATCCCCACTCTCTGGTGCTCTCCCCTACCCACCCCACGTCTCTCTTTTCCACGGGCTTCTTTCTGCTCGATTCAGATTCCCCCTTCTCCAGACCTTTATTTCTTTAACAATCAACTTTCCAGCTCTTTATTTCACCCCTCCCTCTCTCCCGGTTACATCTATCAACTGCCAATTTAACTATTCCCCACCCAGCCACAGCTTTTTAATCTGACTTCTCCCCTCCCTTTCCTGTACCGATGAAGGGTCTCAACCCGAAAAAAATGACTGTTTACTCTTTTCCATAGATGCTGCCTGGCCTGCTTAGCTTCTCTGGCATTTTGTGTGCGTTGCTTTGGATTTCCAGCATCTGCAGACTCTCTGGTGTTTGGTATATCCGTTTGAATTTATTGACCCGCGCCTCCACGGAGCGGACGAAAAGGCCGGCATAGCTCGGACCCATGCGAGTGCTCATGGCCACACCTTTTGTTTGCAGGAAGTGGGAGGATCTAAAGGAGAAATTATTGAGAGTGAGGACACGCTCCGCCAGACGGAGGAAAGAGATGGTGGAATGGAAGTCGTTGGGTTTGGTGTCCAGATAGAAATGGGCGAGCTTTGGGAACATCCTGGTGAGGGATAATGTGTATAGGGACTGGACATGGGCCAGGGCACCTGAAGACATTGAAAAGATCCAAAGCGTGAGAGCTGTCATGGATGTGTATAGGAAGGGATGAAACTGAGTCAGGTTATACAGATATGAGTTCAGTGGGGCGGAACAAGCTGTAACAGGCATGTTTGAGGCTATTGGGTACGAGGTAGCAACGGGAGTCGCTGGGTGCGGGAACTGTGAGGGTGTTAGAGTGGAAGTTGATTCCCAGAGCTAATAAGGTCAGTGATGGTATGAAGACAATGGCCTGGTGCTCCGTGGTGGGGTCCCGTTGGAGGGGTAAGTAAGAGACGGTGTCTGAGAGATGTCGCTGGGCTTCAGTAAGGTAGATCGGTCTGAACGCAAATTAATCTGTCTGAATTTTAAAGCAATAATCAAGCACTGATTGCACCTAAAATTAGAAGTGAATTCCGGATTTTGCTACACGTCAAGTTATAAATATTCTCATAGCGATAACTAAACTGAAATTACAGCTAATCTAACCTTTCTGCAACCTTGATGTTGAAGAGAGCAACGTGAAGCAAAGTGACACAACATATTGAGGAAATTCGAGAGAATTTTGGTATTTAAGTGAATGGAAACGACTTGTCACTAGTTCAATGTTTTTAAAGTGAGGTGGCAATTCTGGATTGCACAGAATGTTTCCAGAAATTCCGAGTTAGACGAACGGGCAATTTAAAAGTTGGGACTCGATCATAATATGTTGCTCTACTGATTGGGACGTTTATGTAAAGTGATTTGGAATGGCATTAAATTGTCCGTTTAAGTGGGCATAGTTCACTGTCAGCACGTTACTTTTATTTTCAGATAATACTGGGCAGACAGACTTAAGAAAAAAAAAAGAACTGAATTGGCTATATTTCTGACATACTTCGTATAAAGAGCAGCAAAAATCTTTACGATTTTTCCCGTCTAAATTTGCAATGTGTAATTATGGTAATTTATAATAAATCGTGTGTAGTACTACTTATTAGACAATCTGTAGTGCTCTTGCTTATTTTAATATAACGCCAGTCAATGTTTTCCGAGAACAAGGACAGACGTCCGGATTTCCAGACGCGTCACGCTCTTTTCACGATAGCCTGATAACACATGCAGCGTGACAGAGAGTGACCAGAGTGATTGTGATCGAGTGAGAGAGAGGCATCGAGCTTTTGGAAATACTGTACAATGTGAATTTCGCGTCACAGACGAGCACACAGAAATATTTAAATAACTTGTCAAGGAAAATTCGGTTAAGAAAAAAAAGATTGGGAAACGAAGTTTTTGACTCGAGATTTACAGTTTAAAATCAAAGAGCAGGTTTTGAAGGCTTGAGAAACTGACGGGATGTGACGTGGAATCAAAACAAGTTCCAGTAGATCATGAGACTACAGCAGCAGAATTAGCCGTTCAGTGAATCGATTCAATTATATTGTGCGCTTCGATGTTTGCCGAAACTGGAAAAGTTCAGCTAGACAGAGAAAAGAGCAATAAATCTCCCGGTTACATGCTGGTATAGTAGGCAAACTGGAACATTAAATAAAGGGAAAACTCCGAGCAAGATGGAAAGAGAACGGATGTCGAGATGGCAGACACGGCTGGGTCACTCTAAAGGTTTGCATAATGCACCCTTCCAGACTAGATCTCTTTGTTTTCAATACCGGATATTACAGTGATATAATGTGCGAGGTAAAATACATTTTACAGAAGGGAAATATCCAAGCAATCTAATCTATATATAAAAAAATAGTTTGTTTTCTGAAATGACGGAAAGGCAGAACTGCTGGGAACAGCAAAGTTTTCCGGAAGTTCAACTTATATTTCTTGAAATGGGAAAATTATTTCACCCTTTCAATTGAGCGGTACAAACTTCTAAAATGTTTCCAAACTAAAATAGCAGGGAAGAATAGAACAACTTTCAACTGTTCTCTGAATTTTGTCTGGGTCACTCCGTAAATAAATATATTCGTGCAGCTGCTGAAATTCTGAATCACAGAACCCCAAAACTGTGCCTGGAAAAGCCGAATAGACATTTCCAGGTCTGTGTGGAGGCATCGCATGAGAATGAAGACCAGAGTGCTTGTCGCCCAACAGAGAAGGAAACTCGCCGACAGGCTGAAGAGCAGAATGATGGATTGTCTCCGACTCTCCATCTCCGGATCTTGCTGTTTCCCGCAATTTCCCCGTCCCTTGAGTCCCCTGCGGACTCTGCTCGCCGCCAGTATCTGTCTGACGGTCAGAGCATTGAGGGTCAAAATGAGGAAGAAAGGAAGTAGCGGATTCAACAGACGGTCCACCCAATAAAACCCCTCAAACGATCCCGAGAAAGCAAGTGCGGGTCTACCGAAACAGACCCAGTTACCGTTCAAAAAACCTGTTGTTTCCATATACAGGAAGTAAAATGGGATGTTTTTTAAACAGAGACCAACAAATACAGCGCCAATCACCAAACCCGCGATTTTGGGGATGCAGTATTTTGTTTTAAATTTAATAATATTTAAAATCTCCCCCATATATTTTGTCTCCTCATACAGATTACCATTCTGATCGTCCAGAGTGGGCATGTTTCTGTACTGAACTGGCCAAACGTGATTGGGAGGGGAAGCTGGAAGGAATGACGATGGAGCAGCAATGGCTGGAGTTTCTGGGAGCAATTCGGGAGCTGAGTGATCGATACATCCCAAAGAAGTGGAAGCATTAGAAAGGCAGGGGGACACAACCGTGGATGAAATGAGAAGCCAAAGCCAACATAAAAAGCAAAGAGAGGGCAAACAAAAGAGCAAAATCTATTGGGAAGCTTTTAGAAAGCAACAGAAGATCACTAAAAAAGATGTCAGATGAGTTCAGGGTGTGGAATTATGATATTGTAGTCACTAATGAGACTTTGTAGCACCCAACAGTCTGAGGCATTTGAAGGAACAAAATATCCAGGGCCTCAATATCTCTTGAAAACCAAGGTTCCCTGCACCAGTTACCTTTCAACTTTTATTTTGGCAGGCACATACAAACTCTACACCCTCAAAACTTCACTTCTGAAGAATTCCCACTTACCAAGTACTCCTTTGCCAGAAAACAGCCTGTCCACACTTGTCAGATCCATTCTGATACCATCAGAATTGACCTTTCTCCAATTTAGAATCTCGACCCATGGTTCAGTCCTTTCTTTTTCAATGTTAACTTGGAATCTCATGGCAATATGATCACTAGATGCAAAGTGTTCCCATACACTAATATTCTGTCACTAGTCCTGGAATATTTTCTAATAGCTTATTGCACATTTCTATGCTGGGAATTCTATGTGCTGATTAATGGCACATTTGACAAACTCTACCCTGTCTAGTCCTTTTACATATGGGAGTCACGTCAATCTATGGAAATTTAAAATCGCTTAGTATATCAAGCATTGGCGTAGTCTGCGATCTCTCTTGCTAACTTGTTCCTCCAAATTCCTCAGATTGTTGGGTACAAACAAGTCCCAGTCATGGCAACAAGATCGCAAATCGATGCCCTGAGGTCTGAACAACATTTGCCTGGTGTCAAGAAAACAACCTCTCCCTCACTGCCACAAAAAACAAAGGAGCTGATTGTGGATGACAGAAGGAATGGAGACAGGCTAACCCCTATTTACACCAATGGATCTGGGGTTGAGAGGGTGAACAGCTTTAAGTTCCTCGGCATACACATCACTGAGGATCTCATATGGTCTGGACATACCAGCTGTGTGGTGAAAAAGGCACAGCAGTGCCTCCTTCATGTCAGACGGTTGAAGAAGTTTGGGATGGGGCCCCAAATCCTAAGAACTTTCTACAGGGTCACAACTGAGAGATCCTGACTGGCTGCATCACTGCCTGGTATGGGAACTGTACTTCCATTAATCGCAGGACTCTGCAGAGAGTGGTGCGGACAGCCCAGCGCATCTGTAGTTATGAACTGCCATGATTCAGGACATTTACAAGGACAGGTGTGTAAAAGGGGCCCGGAGGACCGTTGGGGACCCTACTCACCCGAACCACAAACTGCTCCAAGCTGCTACCATCCGGGAAACAGTACTGCAGCATAAAAGCCAGGACCAACAGGCTTCTTCTATCAGGCCATCACACTGCTTAATTCATGCTGATACAACTGTATTTCTATGTTATATTGATTGTCCTGTTCTATTATAAATTACTATAAATTGCACATTTAGATGGAGATGCAACACAGATTTTTACTCCTCATGCATGTGAAGGACGTAAGTAAGAAAGTCAATTCAATTCACCCTCTCTATTACCTGGCATTCTGGCTCCCATCCCCTCTACAACTTTAGTTTAACACCCCACCCCCACCCACCACACTAGCACAAGCAAGCCTTAACACTAGGATATCAGTCCCCTTCTAGTTCTGTTGCCGTAACTAGCAAATCCCCTATCACCCCTTTGACTTTCCTCTGCCACGTAATCTCCTCCCCCCAACAGTTTCTAAAGTGGTAGAATACATAGAACATAAAAAAAACATAGAAAACCTACAGCACAAAACAGGCTCTTCGGCCCACAAAGCTGTGCCAAACATGTCCCTACCTTAGAGCTACCGAGGCTTACCCAGAGCCCTTTACTTTTCTAAGCTCCATGTACCCATCCAGGAGTCTCTTAAAATACGTTATTGTTTCTGCCTCCTCCACTGCCGCCGGCAGCCTATTCCACGCACTCACCACTCTCTGCATGAATAACTTATCCCCGACATCTCCTCTATTTACTTCCAAGCACCTTAAACCTATGCCCTCTCGTGCTAGCCATTTCAGCCCTGGGAAAAAGCCTCGGACTATCCACATGATCAATGCCTTTCATTATCTCGTACACCTCTATCAGGTCACCTCTCATCCTCCGTCACTACAAGGAAAAACGGCCGAGTTCACTCAACATATTCTCATAAGTCATGCTCGCCTGTCGAGGCAAAGTCCTTATAAATCTCCTCTGCACCCTATCTATGGCCTACCTGTTGTTGTGGGGGATGGCCACAACAGTATTCTGCGATGGCTATTTAACCTCATTCCCCTTCCTGACTCTCACCCAGTTTCCTGCGTCCTGCACCTTGGGTGTAACTCACCTCTCTTTATCCCACCCCTTCCGACTCCCGGATGATACGGAATTCATCCATTTCCAGCCCCAACTCCTTAACTCCGGGGCCCGTGTACGGATGGTGGGGCTGAGAGAGAGGGAAGAGAGCAGGACTGTCCCGGGATTGCGGGTCACGGAGTCCGGAGTCACAGCAACTACCCGAAGTCGGTGTTGAAAACGCCGCCCGGTGAGACCCCCAACCCGGAGACCCCTTCTCACCTCAACCGATCATCCGGGGCCTTTTGTGCCCCGCGCGCTGGTGAGCTCGAGCTTGGTCGGTTTAACGGCTGGGCTACTGATCACGTGACCATCCCCTCCCCCACCGCTGTCAACAGTGGAGTCATGCGCTGCGCTATTCCCATTGGTGGGAAGCGATGTCAATCACTGCTTCCAGCCAATAGTGAAGGCGGACCAGCCGAGAGGGCGTTACCCCCGATGACACCGTCTCCCGAACTTTCCGTCACGGCGGGACAACCGTCAAAGTAAATGTCCGCTTTCTGATTTATTTCCATTTCCCTCCGAGGGAAGTTGGGGCGTTTGTGAAGCGTCTCCTGCGGCCGGAGTCTGATGTGTCGCTGAGAGGTAGGAGGAGACCGCTCGGCCCGTCGGTTTGATGCCGGTTCCCCGGGGAGGGAGAGGATGAAGACGGTGAGAGAGGGGGCGGACAGGATGTTTGTCCCGGTGGGGACAGGAGGGGCTCATCTGTGGAAATGTCTGAGCCCACGGTGGTGGCGATTCACCACATTGGGGGGCAAACACCGGCAGACTGTTGCCCTGCAAGCGGGGCCGATGGTCCGGGCAAAGTGACAATTATTTGTGTTTTGTTGAGACTGTACCGGGAATATGGTGTAAAATCCCGCTCCCCACACTAACACGGGTCACACAGACCAAAGAACAAACTGCCGGAGGAACTCAGTGGGTCGGGCAGCATCTGTGGAGGGAAATGGACCGTCAACATTTCGGGCCGAGACCCTCCCTCTGGACTGAGAGTGGACGGGAAATAGTCCGAGAAAAGAGGTGAGGGGTGGGGATGGGGCAAGAGCTGGGGAGTGAGAGGTGGATCCAGGTGAGGGGGAGGTGGGAAGGTGGAAATAGTGACGGGGCTGGGAGGTGAGTGGTTGGGGCAACACGGGGCTGCAGGAGATGGAAATTAATTCCATAGAGGATTAACAAAGAGGTTAGAGAGTATTTGTTATAGAGAGTGCAATGAAGATTCACCAGACTGATCCCTGGAATGGTGGGGTCATCATATGAAGAAAGATCAAATGTGATAACCCTTTCATTTAGAGAATCGAGGACTGAGAGGTGAACACATTGAAATGCACAACATCATTACCGGCTGAACCAGGGATCCCAGTCTCTGAAAAAGGGGGTGGACTGTCCTGGACTGAGATAAGGGGAAATGTCTCCACTCCGAGGGTGGTGAATGTCTGTAAATCCCCACCACAGAGGCCGGTGAAGACTCAGTGATCGTCCTCACATAAAACAGAGGCCAGCAGATGTGTGGAGACCAAAGGATCGAGGGAATGAGGATCGGGCAGAAACATGTGGCTGAGATGGGAGAGCAGCCGTCAGCTTGTTGATGGTTAGAGGGGCTGAATGGCCACCTCCTGCTGTTTCTCACTTGATGTTTCAGTGTTCCTGTCCAGTGAGGCTGGAGGAATGTGAATAGAAATTAGTGTTTATAAACAGAACTGATTTAAATGAAACCTGCACATTTCCAGTTTGGTTCTGAATTGTGTGTTGGACCGGGATGGGAATCGAGCCTGTGACTCTGTGACCTGGGGGTGGAGGGAAAGGGACAGGGAAGATCCGGAGGAAAAAGTAAAAATGTATCTGGTGTAAATATGGAATGATGTGGGAAATGAAGCAGTTGGGTCTGGCAGCGTGTGAGGGGCGAGGAGCAGAGTCACCGGTTCAGATGGGAGACCCTCCACCCGTCATGTGATCCCATTTCCTGTTCACGTTTTTCCACAGACCTGCATCATCTGTAGTTCACTGCTCTCCGTGTCCATGTACCTTCATCTTTCACCCGTTCAGAAAAGGCAGTGAGATCCGGATCTATCACGTCCTCTCGTTGTGGGTGGACAATGATTTATTCTGCAATATTTTCAGCATGTTTCCATATAACCACATAACAATTACAGCACAGAAACAGGCCATCTTGGCCCTTCTAGTCCGTGCCAAATGCACGTGCCAATCTCACCTCGTCCCAGACCTCAGACCATAACCACTGGGCCGAGGCCTGGGATTAGGCCTCATTCCACTGTTTTTACCTGCTGAAGGGCAGCCAATGTTTCTGGCTGTATGACCCATTTATGTGAGAATTTAGCCTTTTGTATTTATCTGAGCTTTTCATAAGTTTAGTTATAGTTTAGTACAGTTTAGTTAAGCTTCACTCCAGAATTTCCAAAATAACAACCCAGTCAGTCAAATAGTTCCACACAATTAAAATAGTTTACAGCGTGTTCACACTGGGGAGAGGCCATTCAACTGCTCAGAGTGTGGGAAAGGATTCACACAGTCATCTCATCTGAAGGTACATCAGCGTGTTCACACTGGGGAGAGGCCGTTCACCTGCTCTGTGTGTGGGGAGGGATTCACTTGCTCATTCCACCTACAGAGACATCAGCGAGTTCACACTGGGGAGAGGCCATTCACCTGCTCAGACTGTGGGAAGGGATTCACTTGGTCATCTCAACTGCAGAGACACCAGCAAGTTCACAATGGGTAGAGGCTGATCACCTGCTCAGACTTTGGGAAGAGATTCTGTCAGCCGTGTCAACCAAATGTGCATCATTGAGTTCACACTGGGGAGAGGTTGTTCACCTGCTGCGAATGTGGGAAGCGATTCACGCGGTCATCTAACCTTATCTAAGTCGCGCTTCGGCTGGCAGCATAATATAGGCAGTGATAGCCCCCCAGCCCGGCCCAACTTCAGAAATCTCGTTTGGGTGGATGCTGCATGATGTGTCCCCTGTTACAAATCAGTACCCTGTGTGACAGGGTCCTGAATTACCCCTATGAACTGTGTTCGATTACCCCTATTAACTGTGCTTTTGAAAAGAGAGAGAGAGTTATTTAACATCGATAGCTTGTTTTGAAAGAGAGAGAGACAAAGACTAACTGTGGGACTGTCACTTTAAGGCATGAGAAAGAACTCGTTAACTTCAGGCATTCTGCTGAGTTGGAGAAAGCACCGAGCAGCTCGTAAGTTGCAATTGTAACCGAAGGCGGTATTATTTAATGGACACTTGATGTCATGATTTTTGGCAGGTTGTTGACACTTTCTTCAAGGATTTTTGCCTGCTTGGATTTCTTTCACAGGGAGAGGATAGAAGAGTTATTTGAATGATAGTTGACGCTCAGCACGGGAAGATAAAATAGGTCAGATGATAGACCTCAGACACATGTTTGGACACTGAATGAGCATTGTTGTGCCTGCAGGTAAAGTGGGTTTTGGAGGATCGATCAGGCAGATCGATCCATCGCTCTTGCAGTGGAAAGAGGAAAAGGGTTGACTCGTGGGGAGTTGTCCATGTGTCCACCCTTGCCTGGGGGATAGCTCCACCACAGAAAACCGGTCCCCTTTGTTAAAGTCACAGTCGGTGACTTTTAAAGGATTTCAAAGGACAACGAGAAGATCAACGTCATCAGCTCACCTGAAGACTCAAATCTCTCCCCCTCTCTCTCTCCATCACTACTCAACTCAATACCATGAACTGAACTGAACTGAACTTTACTCATCATCGTAAGACCGTATCTTTTTACCCCTAGACTTAAAGAAGCTTGGTTTTTCATACATATATATTCCACACTTACTTTTATGTAATCATTACTAACCTGTTTGATTTATCTACATTTATATTATTGTATTGCGTAGTTACTAATAAATATTATTAGTTTATAGCAATACTGGACTTCAAAGTGTTTTCCATCTCTGCTGGTTCTTTATTCCCGTCATGGGCTACGTGTACAAAATTGGGGCTCGTCCGGGATATGAACCCTGGACCTCTTGCAAAATTGGGGCCTGCATCAGTGTCATGAACAAAATTGGTTGGGAGGCTTGTTTGAATTGATTGGGGAAAATCTCGTTTTATTTGGTTGTGTGGAGATACAGCAGAAATGGATGTTAGTATTGAGGATGAGCTTCAGCTTCTGTTGGAAAAATTAAGAATGGAGCATGAATTGAAATTAAAACAGCTCGAGAGAGGCTAGAAAGGCAGCAAGATGTAGACAAGAGGCAGCAAGACAGAGAGAAGGGTAGAAAAACAGAGAGAAGAGGCAGAAAGACAGAGACAGCCGAGATGGAGATATGGCAATGTGAAGATCAGGTGGCAGACGACAAACAGAAGCGGTTCAAGCTGGAAAAGATAGGGAAGTTGCAGCAAAGAGGTTTAGTGTTGGACCCTGATGATTTTTACAGCTCGGAAGGGCTTGTTTTGTGTGATGAATTGAAAAGTTGTGTTCTTGATGATGTAAGGTCATACCCTGATGCAGAGGATGCCGCTACCCTGCAGGGGTTTGATAAGAAAGCAGACGAAGAAGTTTTAACCCACGAGGTTGAGTTTACACCCAAAAAGAGTTTGCCAGAGAATAGCTGGGAGGTTCGGGGTGACCTTGAATTTGAAACTGGGACAAGTGATGACAGCCCAGAAGAGGCAGCTGTCCCGATTTAATGTGTTCAGGTTGTGGAAGTACCTGTGAATTCACAGGGTTCTGAACCTTATGTTGAAGCTCAGTTAAAATCTGAGGTGCCTGACTTGGTTGAAAAGGAATGCAGTTTTTGTGTGTCAGATGATCTTGGTTCAGTGAATAAGGGGTTAACCTTGGTACCGGTGGAATGTGAGGATTCTCAGTTACTTGTATTAGACCGTGGTTTAAAGGCTGGTGAAGAAGTGGGTTCTGGTGAGGTCAGTGTTGCTGAAAATAATGGGAAAAGTGCTGTTCCTGGACTTTTGGATAAAGTGCTGGAAAAGTTTGGGCAACACACATCAAAGTTGCTGGTGAACGCAGCAGGCCAGGCAGCATCTGTAGGAAGAGGTGCAGTCGACGTTTCAGGCCGACACCGTTCGTCAGGACTAACTGAAGGAAGAGAGAGTAAGGGATTTGAAAGTGGGAGGGGGAGGGGGAGATCCAAAATGATAGGAGAAGACAGGAGGGGGAGGGATGGAGCCAAGAGCTGGACAGGTGATTGGCAAAAGGGATATGAGAGGATCATGGGACAGGAGGTCCGGGAAGAAAGACAAGGGGGGGGAGGGGGAATCATCAGGTTGGAGGCATGAACATCGACTTCTCTAACTTCTGCTAAGGCCCCACCTCCCCCTCGTACCCCATCTGTTACTTATTTTTATGCACACATTCTTTCTCTCACTCTCCTTTTTCTCCCTCTGTCCCTCTGAATATACCTCTTGCCCATCCTCTGGGTTCCCCCCCCCGGCTTTCTTCCCGGACCTCCTGTCCCATGATCCTCTCGTATGCCCTTTTGCCTATCACCTGTCCAGCTCTTGGCTCCATCCCTCCCCCTCCTGTCTTCTCCTATTATTTTGGATCTCCCCCTCCCCCTCTCAAATCCCTTACTCTCCCTTCCTTCAGTTAGTCCTGACGAAGGGACTCGGCCTGAAACGTCGACTGCACCTCTTCCTACAGATGCTGCCTGGCCTGCTGCGTTCACCAGCAACTTTGATGTGTGTTGCTTGAATTTCCAGCATCTGCAGAACTCCTGTTGTTTGCGGAAAAGTTTGGATTGGTTGCGTGACCTTTGACCCTGCTTGCAGGACAAAGGCCTGCCGAGCAAGGATGTGCTACTCTGGAATTTTGTTTGGATACTTCAGCACCTGCAAGCTAATTCAGTGTAATGTTATGGAGATAAGTCGGAGAAATTTGATGAACGGATTGTTTGGTCTCTTCCATAATGTATACATGGTTCTCATAAGCCTGATGATGGTGCTGAGTTTAGTAAACAATGGAGACATGTTGACAGCTCTCCACGATAAGAGTGTTTCAGCAATTCAGCTGATGAGCAGAGCTGCTGTTGAGGCCTACGGTAGGAAAACCAGAGGTTTAAATTATAACGATGTATCACAGACTTTTCTACCTTCCAGATTTCGGCAGGACTTTGAGAGTAAGGTGTATGGGAAAGACTTGTCTTTATTGAGGAAGGTATTTATAGAGAACAGAAGGGAGATTCTGGAATGGTGGCTTTAAGGGAGGTAGCTCTCATAGGAGAAGAGGTTCAGAGAGAGTCAGTGGGATATTACCATAAAGATGGGGTGTTGATGAGGAGGTGGAGACCAGCCACTGTGCCTGCAAGTCACGTGATGGTTCTGAAAGTTTACAGGGCTGAAATTTTAAACATGGCTTACAGTGTGCCTTTAGGTGGACCTCATGGAGTGAGAAAGACAGTGAACAGGATTATGAAGGAATTTTACTGGCCTAGTTCAAGGAAGGATGTTGTGAATTTTTACAGGATTTGCCATACCTGTCATGTGGGGGGGAAATCTAATCAGGTTATTCAGGTAACACTACTTAAACCGGTATCTGCTTTTAGTGAATCTTTTTCCTGGGGTCATACTGGATTGTGTAGGCCCATTGCAAAAGACTGCAGCTGGTCATCAGTAAGTGTTAACAATCATGTGTGCTGTGTCTAGGTCACCTGAAGTAGTGTCTTTTGAAAACACCCTGGCCAAGACTGTGGTAACAGCATTCAGTAAGTTTTTCCCTCTGGTAGGTCTGCCCAAAGAAATTCAATTTGATTTAAAAAGGGTTGTAAGTTTACTTTGAGAACATTGCAGGGGATAGCTACAGAATTAGAAGCTAAGCACATGGTGTCATCTACAGATGTAAGAGTCCAAGGGAGCCTTGGAACGGCTCAACTCAACTCTTAAGACGATGATTAAAACATATTGTGTGAGAAATGGGAAAAATTGGGATGAAGGGGTTCCCCTCCTCTTATTTATTGTTGGAGATTCGATTCAGAAGGCTTTGAAGGGTAGTTTGTTGAAACCTGTATTGAGTTACAGGCCAAAAGGACGTTTGACCCTACTCAGAGAACTATGGTCTGATTGAGAAAAATCCGTCAGTGTGTTTAAGTTGTTTTAAAATTCTGGGAAAATTTAGTAAGCTTTGTGTCCTTGCAAAGGAAAGTTTACAAAATGGTCGAATTAAAATAAAACACTTGTTTGCTAGAATTGCAGCTGGGAGAATTGTTATGGAACAAAATGGAGTCATGGAATCTGATAATGGAGTGGAAAAACATGTTTACCCACTGAATCTATTCTCACTCAGATGTCAGAATTCCATTGTTTTGGAAAATATGACTGATAAGGTCCATCAGTTGGACCCTAGACCACAACAACTAGCGAAAGGACTAATTGGCATTTTGAAATAGAGCACAGGTGCAGTGCATCACGTCATTGTGAATTCAGCCCAGCCCATGAAATGGTACCTTTACAGAGAGAACTTTCAAGAAAGGAAAATGGTTGAAGAAATTAGAAATAGGAAAGAACAAGGACAGAGAATGAATGACTGTATTGATAGAGTGGGGAAGGCTAAATACCTTTTAAAGTTTGACTTGTTAAAAGAATACTGGGGTGTTCCCTTAACAGAGAGGGCTAAAGAGAAATCAGCATTTGGGACATTTCAAAGAATGATCAATTCTGTGATTAGAGGTTTAGTAAACACAGGGGCTTATATCAGTGATTTATTGGTCTTGAATGACACGTGGGAAGAGCAGATTGCAGCTGTAGAAAAACTGTTTGACAGATTTTCCAAGGCCGGTCTTACTGTGAACCTCACTAAAAGTGAGTTTGGCCATGTTACAGTTGTTCGTACATGTCTGTGTTATACGTTGGGCCGAGGCCACTTGGCTCCCGGACAGGCCAAGGTCCAAGCTATTGCTGAAGTTCCTGTAAAACTGTATCGTTTTACTGCTAGAATGAAAGAAGCTTGGTTTTTCATACATATATATTCCACACTTACTTTTACGTAATCATTACTAACCTGTTAGATTTATCTACATTTATAATACTGTATTGCATAGTTACAGATAAATATTATGAGTTTCCAACAATACTGGACTTCAAAGTGTTTTCCATCTCTGCTGGTTCTTCATTTCCATCACAGAATACGTGACAGCTGAAATAACAAAGAGTACACAATGTACAATGAAATGATTGAGCGTTACAATTCTCATTTTGACTGTATGGTTACCAAAGTCAAGAGAAAAAGGACCCACTCTCTCCATTCAGTATTGAACATCACTCATATCTGTGCAAGACACTGGCAGCAATATGGAGCTCGCAGAGGTCAGTGGTCAGAATGTGTAAAGTTACATTACTCGGGAGAAGGTTCTTGGGAAACAGAGATGGTCTGAAGGTAAATAGGTCACCTGGACCAGATGGTGCACACCCCAGGGATCTGAAAGAGGTGGCTGAAAAGATGTGGATGCATTAGCAATGATCTTTGGAGAATCGTTAAGGAAATTAGATCCTAAGAAGTTTTTTCCTTCACTACTCTCCCTCTCCCAGTTACACCTATCACCTACCACTTCTTCCACCCCTCCAACCCCCACACTTTTTCCTCTGACATCTCATCTTTTTTTTCCCCAGTCCTGATGAAGGGTCTTGGCTCGAAACGTCGACTGTTTACTATTTCCCATATATGCTGCCTGGCCTCCTAGGTTCCTCTAGCATTTTGTCTATGTGTTGCTTGGATTTCCAGCATCCACAGATTTTCTCCTATTTTTCATAAAAACAAAAGTGGGGTCATATAATAAAGCAAGAAAATGGTGGGAAGTTAGAGGATTGAAAAGCTTTTGGAGACAACTAAAAAAAACACACAGGGGAGGCAAGGTGAAACATTAAGGTAAGTGAGCCAATAATATCAAAAGCCTTTCAGATATATTAAGAGTAAAAGAGAGGCAAGAATTCATATTGTACCGCTGGAAGATGATGCTGTCAATTTTGTAATCGAGCAAAGAAACAGTGGTTGAATGTGATAAGTGTTTTGTGTCAATCTTCACTGTGTAAGACAGTATAAGACAATAAGACATAGGAGCAGAATTAGGCCATTCAGCCCCATCGAGTCTGCTCCGCCGTTCTATCATGGCTGATCCCGGTTCTCACTGAACCCCATGCACCTGCCTCCTCGGCATATTCTGTAATGCCCTGACTGATCAGCAAACTATTAGCTTCTACCTTAAACGCACCCACGGACTTGGCCCCCACCGCCGTCTGTGTCAGAGAATTCCACAGATTCACTGCTCTCTGACTAAATAAAATCCTCCTTAATTATTCTAAAAGGTCGCTCCTCAGTTTTGAGGCTGTGCCCTCTGTTATGGCTACCCCCACCATACGAAAAGTCCTCTCCTCATCCACCCCATCGAGACCTTTCCACATTTGGTGGGTTTCAGTGAGATTTAACACCCCCTCCCCACCCGCGTTTATTAAACATAGGTCAGTGCAGGAGTACAGGACCAAGGCTGGCAAACACTCCTCATATCTTAACCCCTTCATTCCCGGAATCATCTTCTTGAATATCCTCTGTACTCTCTCCAATGACAACACACCTTTTCTGAGATATGGGTCCCCAGTAGCCTAAGTGCGGCCTAAGTAGTGTTTTAAGTATCAGCATTACCTTCCTGCTTGTATATTCTACTTCACTTTAAATAAATGCCAGCATTGCGTTTGCCTCCTTTACCACAGACTCAACCTGTAAATTAACCTTCTGGGAGTCTTGCCCGAGGGCTCATATTTCCTTCTGTACTTCTGTTGTTTGAACCTTCTCCCCAATCAGATAATAGTTCACTGTTGTTCCTTTTGCCAAAATGCATTATCGTACATCTCCCAATATTGCATTCCATCTGCCACTTTTTTTGCCCATTCTACAAATTTGTCTTTATCCTGCTGCAATCACATTGCTTCCTCAGCACTACCAACGCCTCCACCTATCTTTGTATCATCTGCAAACCTTGCCACAAAGCCATCAATTCCATTATCCAAATCATTGACAAACAATGTGAAAAGTAGCAGACCGATTACTGATCCCTGAAGACCACTAGTCACTGCTAGCCAACTAGGAAAGGCTCTTTTTATTCCCACTCGCTGCCTCTTGGCTTTCCGCCATTCCTCTATCCATGCCAGTATTTCTTCTGAAGTTTATCCTGTTATGCGGTCTCATGTGTGACACCTTATCAGATGCCTTCTGAAAATCCAGGTAAAAGATGTACACTGCCTCTCGTTTGTCCATTCTGCTTATGACTTCTTCGAAGAACTCTAACAGATTTGCCAGGCAAGGTTTCTCTGTGCAGAAGCTGTGCTGGCTTTGACTGATTTTATCATTAGTCTCCTAGTACCCCAAAACCTCATCTGTTACAATAGATGCAAACGCTTTCCCAGCACTGAGGTGAGGCTAACCGGACTATAATTTTCTTTCTTTTGCCTTCCTCCCTTCTCAAAGAGTGAATTGATATTTGCAATCTTCCTGTGCTCCGGGACCATGCCAGAATCAAGTGATTCTTGACAGGTCATGAGCAATGCATCTGTTATCTCTTCAGCAACCTTTCTCAGGACTCTGGGATGTAGTCCATCTGGTCCAGGTGACTGATCCACTTTAACAACCTGGGAACCTAGCACGTTTTACTTTGTAATAGTAATGGCACTCACTCCTGCTCCCTGACACTCACGGATCTCTGGCACACTGCTAGTGTCTTCCACAGAGAAGACGATGCAAAGTCCCATCAAGTTCATCTACCATCTCGTCCCCATTTCCACCCCATCAGCATCATTTTCCAGTGGTCTAATATAAACACGTTTTTTATCATGGTTTATATTATTGTCTAGTTTGCTCTCATATTTCACCTTTCCCCTTCATAGAGCTTTTTTCTTGGTTTCCTGTTGTTGGATTTTAAAAGCTACCCAATTATCAAACTTGCTACTCACTTTTGCTACCTTATGTGCACTTTCCTTGACTTTCATACCGTCCTTAACTTCTTTTGTCAGCCACGGTAGCCTAGCCCCGCTGTTTGAGAACTAATTCCACAGGACATATCCAGTACATTATGAACCATTCTCAGAAACATCAGCCACTTCTGCTCTGGCGTCATCCCCACCAGGATCCTTCTCCAATCCACCTGGGGAATCGCCTCTCTCATGCCTCTGTAATCAGGAGATCAAAGGACAGAATACACTCCCTCCACTCTATATACATGGAGAGGTAGTGGAAAATGTGGAAAACCTAAAGTTCCTTGGAGTTATGTTGTCAAAACAGCTGACACGGACCACCAACACCTCGCTGCTTGTTAATAAGGCACAACAAAGACTCTTCTTCCTCAGAAAGCTGAAACAGGCCAAACTCCCACAAAAGCTGTCGCTTAACTTCTGCAGAAGCACAATTGAAACCACCCTGACCAACAGCGCCACCGTGTGGTATGCCGGCTCCACAGCCGCTGAGCAACGGGACCTGCATCACGTGGAGAAGGCGGCCCAGCGGATTGTCAGGATGGAGCTCCCGGGACTTGACACCATCTATTCCAGCAGACTCAGGAGGAAAGCAATCAGCATAACCAGAGACACCACACACCCCGGCCACTCCCTGTTTGACCTGCTGCTGTCCTGCAAAAGGTTCAGGACACTAAAAGCCAGAACAAACAGACTGAGGAACAGCTTCTATCCCAGAGCAGTGGCCTCCATCACACCACTCCCACAGAACAATGACTGAAACTGTGAGCACACAGATGCACACATTCTTGTGCATTACTGTGACATTCTGGTGCTGGTGTAATTTATTTTCTGTTACTTATCTATTTAATATTGTTTTTCTATTACTGTCTTGTTTTTATCTACTGTTTATTTAATTGCCTGAGAGGAAGCCAAACAGAGTTTCATTTTACCCATGTATAATGACAATAAATATCATTCAATTCAATTCAATTCCCTTTATTCTATTGCGATTCTACGCATCTGACCTATGCTTCTCCCTCACAAATTGCAGGAGGAATTCAATCATATTATGATCACTGCCTTCTAATGGTTCCTTTACATTAACCTCCCTAATAAGATCTGGGTTGTCACACGACACCCAATCTAAGGTAGCAGTTCCCCGAGTAGGCTCAACCATCAGCTGCTCTGAAAAGCCATCTCATAAGCATTCAATACATTCCCTCTCTTGCGATCTCACACCAATCTGACTTTCTCAATTCTCCTGCAGATTGAAGTTCCCTACTATAATTGTGTGTTTAAATTTATTACGTAAGTGCCACACATTCAGGAGTATCTGGGGCAGAAGTGAGGATACATGCTTTTACCAAGGAGAGAAGGTGTTTTGGAAGCTGAAAGGCCTGAAGGTGGATAGGACTCCTGGACCAGAAGGTGAACACCCCAGGGTTCAGAAAGAGGTACCTGAAGAGATTGTGAAGGCATTAGAGTCATAGAACACCACAATACAGGAAAATACCATTCAGCCAATCTAGTCTGTGCCAAAGCATTAATTGCCGAGTTCCAACAACTTCCACCTCCTCCTCGTACCCCATCCATTATTTATTTTTATACACGCATTCTTTCTCTCACTCTCCTCCTTCTCCCTCTGTCCCTCTGACTATACCCCTTGCCCATCCTCTGGTTTTCCACCCCTCCCCCTTTTCCTTCTCCCTGGGCCTCCTGTCCCATGATCCTCTCATATCCCCTTTGCCAATCACCTGTCCAGCTCTTGGCTCCATCCCTCCCCATCTCCCCCTCCCCCTCCCACTTTGAAATGTCTTACTAACTCTTCCTTCAGTTAGTCCTGACGAAGGGTCTTGGCCTGAAAGGTCAACTGTACCTCTTCCTAGAGATGCTGCCTGGCCTGCTGCATTCACCAGCAACCTTGATGTGTGTTGCTTGAATTTCCAGCATCTGCAGAATTCCTGTTGTAAGTGTGAGGTGGTTCATTTTGGTAGGTCAAATATGACGGCAGAATATAGCATTAATGGTAAGAGTCTTAGCAGTGAGGAGTATAAGAGGGATCTTGGAGTCTGAGTCCATAGGACACTCAAAGCTGTTACGCAGGTTGACTCTGTGGTTAAGGCATAGTGTGCATTGGCCTCCTGTGGGACTGAGTTTAAGAGCCGAGAGGTAATGTTGCAGATATATAGGACCCTGGTCAGACCCCAGTTGGAATAATTTGCTAAATTCAGGTTGCCTCACTACAGGAAGGATGTGGAAACCATGGACAGGGTGCACAGTGGATATACAAGGATGTTGCCTGGATTGGGGAGCATGCCTTATGAGAATAGGTTGAGTGAACTCGGCCTTTTCTCCTTGGAGTGACTGAGGGCGAGAGGTGACCTGATAGAGGTGTATAAGATGATGAGAGGCATTGATCGTGTGAATAGTCAATTGGGTCTTTTAAGAGTCTCCTGGATAGGTACATGGAGCTTAGAAAACTGGAGGACGATAGGTAAGCCTAGGTAGTTCTAGGGTAAGAACATGTTCAGCTGAGCTTTGTGGGCTGAAGGGCCTGTATTGTGTTGTAGGTTTTCTATGTTTCTAAGGGGCTGCACGTGAGGCTGCTGAACAAGATCACAGCTCATGGAATTACAGGAAAGATACTTGTATGGATTGAAGATTAGTTGACTGACAAGGGAGAACGAGTCAGAATAATGTGGAGAATTCTGTTTTGCTGTCAGTAACTAATGGTGTTCCATAGGGGTCAGTATTGAGACCACATCTTTTCATATTAAATCTGAATGATATGGATGACGGAATTGATACCTGGGTGATGAACTTTGCAGTTGATACAAAGATAGGTACGGGACAGGTAGTTTAGAGCAGAGCCGGAGTCTGCAGAAGGACTTTGATAGGTTTGGAGAACAGACAATGAAGTAGCAGATGAAATACATTGTATGCAAGTGTACGGTCATGTACAATTGGTAGAAAGAATAAAGATGGAGAGAAGAAAAATAAATGGGAGAAAATACAAAAATCAGAAATAGGTACTTGGGAGTCGGTGAGCAGGAGCCCCTGAAGGTTTGCTTGCAGATTGAGTTGATTAAGGATGACAGCTGTAATGTTCGCATATAAGAGCAAGGATGTGACACTGTAGCTTTATAACACATCGGTCAGTTCGCTCTTGGTGTATTGTGAGCGGTTTCTGACCTCCTGTCTGAGAAAAAGATGTGCTCGTATTGGAGCGCGTCCGGAGAAGGTTCATGAGAATGATTCCAGGAATGAAAGGTTTAACGTATGAGGAGCGTTAGACGGATTTGACCCTGTACTCACTGGTCTAGACCAAAGAGAGGGGATCTCATTGAAATCTATCAAATATTGAAAGGCCTGGACAGAGTGGCTATGAAGAAGATGCACCCTACGCTGTGTGAGTCTGGGACCAGAGGCCACGGCCTCAATGTATTGAGCATCCACTGACAGCAGAGAATTTCTGTTGTCAGGGAGTGGTTAATCTTTGGAATTCATTGCCATGGATGGAGTAGAGGCCAAATCAGTGAGTGTATTTTAAATGGATGTTGAAAGATTAAGGGGAGAAGGCAGGAAAATGGTGTTCAGAGGGATAATGAATTGGACACAAAGGAATGGTTGAACAGACTCGATTGGCTGAGCAGCCTCTGTCTCACATCTCATGGCTCATGGACTGAAGAAGAGTCTAGTGAGGTTGCGTTAGGGTTAGGGTATTGTTAGGGTATCCGCGCCTGGATTATTGTATTCAGTTTTGGTGGTTCTGCTGTAGGAGAGAGGACGTCAATCTGGAATGAGTGCAGGAGAGATTTACGAGAATGGTGCCGGTACTCGAGGGACTGAGTTCTGGAGAGAGGCTGGGCAGGTTGGGACTTCACACCTTGAACTGCAGGAGATTGAGGCTGACATGATGCAGGTGTCCCAAACCCTGAGTGTACAGAACTGGGGAACGTGCACCGTCCTTTTCCCCACTTTTGTGGAACCAACAACCAGACGGCATCGGTTCAAGGTGAGAGAGGATTGATTTAATAGGGATGCCAAGGGAAAATTATTAATCCGCTCTCCCTTCCGGTTCATTGTTTAACTAACTCGATGAGTTCACTCTCAGGTTAAAGGAGCAACACCTCATATTACATCCGGGTAGTTTACAACCCGAGGCCATGAACATTGATATCTTTAACTTCTACCTCTTCCTTTTCTTTTCATCAACCCACACACCCGTCTCCTCCATTCTGTCTCCCCACTTCTCTCTTCTCCACTGTGGATCGTCTCCCTCTGGTTCCTCTTTTACTTCCTCTTTTCCCCATGGTCCGCTCTCCTATCCTATCAGATTCCTTCTTTTCAGTCCTTTGCATTTTCCACCTCCCACCTCACAGTGTCTCACATCATCTCCCACCTCCCCCACCCTCTCACCTTCACTCTTACCTGGTTTCACCTGTCATCTACCAGCTTGGACTCTTTCCACTCCCGCACCATCTTGTTCCAGCTTCTCCCCACTTCCAGTCCTGATGAAGGGTCTCGGCAGGAAATCTGTGTTTTACTTTATCCCCCTCTATAGAAGCTATCTGACCTCCTGACTTCCTCCAAAATTTTTGTTACTCTGCATCTCCAACATCTGCAGAATCTCATCGGGACAGAGTGCAGAATGCAGAGACTACATCGGGTCTCACTAATGTCGAGGAGGCCACACCTGGAAAACTGGAAATAGGAGATGACCCCAACAAGTGATGATGTTGAAAAGTTGCCTCATGTGGAAGGACTGTTTGGGACCCTGACTGGTGGTGGGGAGAGTGGTTTGGGGCAGGACTGGCACTTCATCTACTTGCAGAGTTGGCTTCCAGCCCCCTGCACCCCTCCATATCGCTGCAAACCTCTCCCTTTTGTGGACAACACTGCCACTTGGTGGTGATTTGCCACAATAACAGGAGCCCCTGATTTGTGGATTCCATTGTCACCGGGTGACGCTCTGCCGCAGTAACACTGAGAGACAGAAATGTGACGCTGCAGTCTGCTGAAATGTTTATTCAAGGTTGTTTAATTCCATTTCCAGCAGACAAATGTAAACGAGATTGAATTAATTATTACTCTGGCTCCAATGCAGCACGAAAACACAACAGTAAAAACATATATCCACAGCTTATAAACTGTGCACGGATTGATTGTATGTCCATAAAGTGCCTGCACATAAGATGAGAGACAGGAAATGATAAAGTAGAGGTGTTTGGTGTGTGGAAGGGTGGGTTAGTTGGGTAGAGATATTTATCAGCCTTACTGCTTGGGGAAAGTAGCTGTCCCAGAGGCTGGCCGTCCTGGTGAGGATGCTGCGTAGTCTACCCAGATGGGAGTGGGACAAACAGTCCATGAGTGGGATGGGTGGAGGGAGATTATGAAAATCAGGTTGGTGCTTGATCTCAAGAGAGGGAATTTGGAAAATACCAATGAGATGCCTTTTAGAACAGCTTGCAATTGTGCCCATTAGGGAAAAGTTAATTCTGGAGGTTTAACGCATGAGGGGCATTTGATGTCTCTGGGCTTGTATCCGAGACCATTTAGAAAAAAGCGAGGGAGACTCTCGAATGCCGAAAAGCTGAGAAAGAGTGCATGTGGAGAAGATTTTTCCTGCAGTCGGGGACCAGGGGAACACACCCTCAGAATAGTGGGACCTCCATTTAGAACAGAGAAGAGGAAAAGTTCTCCCGCTGTGTCTTATGATCTTATGATTAATCAACACGACCCTGCATGATCTAAACTCCTGCATTCATTCCCCTCATTCCCTTTAATTATTATCTATCTCCACCTCAAAAATACCCAGGCAACCGGCCTTCACACACTTGGGGCAGTGAATCCCAAAGATTGCACACTCAAATAGATAGATACCTCATTGATCACAAAGCAAAATTAAATAAAATGTAAAAAAAATCCTGGAATTTTCACACAACTCCATTTGAAATGAGCATCCCTTATCGACCCCTCTCTGTAGCTCTCTAACTGACGAGGAGAGTTACTCTATCAAGATGCTCCACAAATATCCTATCGTTTGTGAATATGCTCTAAATTCAGGGCCAAATCACCTCACCTCTGCTGGTAAGTAACATCTTCCACCTGTAAACTGGAGCATAATCCGATTTTAACAGGTCCCGAAACCAACCCTGACTGTAAAGTGACCTTGTACAATGGCACAGAAACCATGTCACCCCCAATGTCTTTAATAAGATTTACTTCATCACTGTTCGTCTCATCACCAAACTTTAGAACACTGTCTAATATAAGTGACTGAGAAGCCCCAGTATCTCGAAGAATTTTCACTGGTACCGGTGTTGACCCTTCCATTACTAATACAAACCCATCTGACATAAAATGATGGAATCCCTACTTAACTCAGTCAGACCTCTCAGTCCTTAACTGAGCCTCAACAGAAAGTTCAGAACCCTGTGGGTTTATAGGTGCTTCAACATACTGATCACAGGCATGTGGGACTGCCTCCTTTTCCTTTTTCTTCTTCAGGACAGAACAATTAGCCATCATATGACCAGCTTTCTTACAATAGTAACAAGAGAGACCAGAATATTTCTCCTTCAACTGCTTCCCTTCATCCTCACTCTTGTCACTAGTCCCAGCTTTAATTTCTGGTTTACCCTGGTTATCCCTGCTACTCCTTTGGAAGCTCTTATTCTGGGTAAACTTAACGTGATGAGTTAAAGCAAACTTATCTGCTAATCTAGCAGACTCCTGCAAAGTGGCAGCATCCTTTTCGACGCTGCCAATCAGTGTAAACGATTGGTGCGGGTACGGTGTGAGACACCACCCCCTCCCCACCCCACCAATATCAGCCCCGACCCTAATATCACACAATAGACCAAATGTGAGTAACGAAATATACTTTAAAGTAATTTGTAGTGATGGGTTAGTGGAAGCAAATAAAAGAAAAAGGCGCCACGTAAGTAACTTATCAGTCTTGCGCACATAATATTTTAATACGTTGGAGCTCACGCCTCCGATTCCCTCCACAACTTCCTTAAGAGACTCCGGCTACCCTCCGAACCCCCGAGGTCCGGTATCCGCCGCCCTGGAACTGCTGTCTGTTCCTCACACGTCCGTCCTCTCTGCTTGCCTCCCGAAAAAGCCCGCGCTCCTCACCCAGCACACACGTACAAGATAGCAAAACATGACTTCCGTTGGTTACCCAATGAATACAATTTCCATTATCACTAATAATAACACAAACATGAGGTTACAGTGAACTCAGCAGTTAACAGTACAAGAAGCCATTTTGAAATAAACAATTAACAGTTAACAGCCCATCTAATATTACGGAGAACCCTACACAAGTAAGACCAGAATACTTCTCCTTCAACTGCTTCCCTTCATCCTTACTCTTGTTATTAGCACCAGCTTTAATTTCTGGTTTACCCTGGTTATCCCTGCTACTCTCTTGGAAACTCTTATTCAGCGTAAACTTAACCTTATGAGTTAAAGCAAACTAATCTTCTAATATAACAGACTCCTGCAAAGTGACAACGTCCTTTTCATCTAAACGCAAACACGAGGAAATCTACAAATGCTGGAATTTCAAGCAACACACATAAGAGTTGCTGCTAGGAAGAGGTACAGTCGACGTTTCGGGCCGAGACCCTTCGTCGAGACTAACTGAATGAAGAGATAGTCCGAGATTTGAAAGTGGGAGGGAGAGGGGGAGATCCAAAATGATAGGAGAAGACAGGAGGGGGAGGGATGGAGCCAAGAGCTGGACAGGTGATTGGCAAAGGGGATATGAGAGGATCAGGGGACAGGAGGTCTAGGGAGAAAGAAAAGGGGGAGGGGGAGAAACCCCAGTGGATGGGCAAGGGGTATAGTCAGAGAGACAGAGGGAGAAAAAGGAGAGAGAGGAAAATAATGTGTGTATATAAATAAATAACGGATGGGGTACGAGTGGGAGGTGGGGCATTAGCGGAAGTTTGAGAAGTCAGTGTTAATACCATCAAGTTGGAGGCTACCCAGGCGGAATATAAGGTGTTGTTCCTCCAGCTTGAGTGTGGCTTCATCTTTACAGAAGAGGAGGCCGTGGGTGGACATATCAGAATGGGAATGGGATGTGAAATTAAAATGTGTGGCCACTGGGAGATCCTGCTTTCTCTGGCGGACAGAGCGCAGGTGTTCAGCGAAACAATCTCCCAGTCTGCGTCGGGTCTCGCCAATATATAGAAGGCCGCATCGGGAGCACCGGACGCAGTATATCACCCCAGCCGACTCACAGGTGAAGTGTCGCCTCACCTGGAAGGACTGTTTGGGGCCATGAATGGTGGTGAGGGAGGAAGTGTAAGGGCATGTGTAGCACTTGTTCTGCTTACAGGTATAAGCGCCAGGAGGGAGATCGGGGGGGGGGGAGGGATGGGGCGGGGGGACGAATGGACAATGGAGTCGCGTAAGGAGCGATCCCTGCGGAAAGCAGAGAGCTGGAGGGGAGGGAAAGATGTGCTCAGTGGTGGGATCCCGTTGGAGGTGGTGGAAGTTGTGGAGAATTATATGTTGGACCCAAACGCGGGGTGGTAGGTGAGGACAAGGGGATCCCTATTCCTAGTGGGGTGGCGGGAGGATGGAGTGAGAGCAGATGTGCTTGAAATGCGGGGAGATGCGTTTGAGAGCAGAGTTGATGGTGGAGGAAGGGAAGCCCCTTTCTTTAAAAAAGGAGGACACCTCCTTCGTCCTGGAATGAAAAGCCTCATCCTGAGAACGGATGCGGCAGATACGGAGGAATTGCAAGAAGGGGATGGCATTTTTGGAAGAGACAGGGTGAGAAGAGGAATACTCCAGATAGCTGTGAGAGTCGGTGCCCTTATTGTAGACATCAGTGGAGAAGCTGTCTCCAGAGACAGAGACAGAAAGATCTAGAAAGGGGAGGGATGTGTCGGAAATGGACCAGGTAAACTTGGGGGCAGGGTGAAAGGTGGAGACAAAGTTAATGAAGTCAACGGGCTCAGCATGCGTGCAGGAAGCAGCGCCAATGCAGTCGTCAATGTAGCGAAGGAAAAGTGGGGGACAGATACCAGAATAGGCACGGAACATAGATTGTTCCACAAAGCCAACAAAAAGGCAGGCATAGCTAGGACCCATACGGGTGCCCATAGCTACACCTTTAGTTTGGAGGAAGTGGGAGGAGCCAAAGGAGAAATTATTAAGAGTAAGGACTAACTCTGCTAGATGGAGCAGAGTGGTGGTAGAGGGGAACTCAACGTCATCCTCCCTTTCCAGCTTGCATGAATACCTGACGCCGGAAAGAGATTACGGTGCGGAGGGTGCGTCTCTTAAATTTGTGTCTGATGGCAGTTATCTCCGACCTTACTTGTCCCAAGCGGGCTAGTGGGGGAAGCAGGTCCTCGTTGGGGATGAAAGGCTTAACGTGACCGAGGACGATGCTTTGCGTGGGAGCTGCCACCATCTCCATCTGTAAAAAGATGTTTTCCACAGTGATGCAGCTACTGAAAGCCCGATGCACCAACTCATCATTCCCCAGATAAAACGCTGCCTTCCCGAACTCTTCCTCGGTGCCCAGAATACCACCTTTCCCAACCAGGTCCTCCATGGCCTCCGCACACTGTTCCAGAGTAGTTCCAGGACGCAAAATACATTGCACCCCGCGCTCCCCGAAGGCCTGCGACTCCCTGGAGACCGGTCCGGCATGCTGGCACCATGTCTGAATCGAGAAATCTACGGCGGTGTCGGTTATAAAGTCCTGGAGCGAGTAGAGTAACTGGCCGGAAAAGTTAGTACTCGACAGTACCTTGCTGACTAGGCGCAAGAAATTCCAAAGCCAGGAAAGGCTCCATCGGTACTGGAGAACTCCTAGACCGTGAGAGATGAGAGGTCTCAATCGCTGCTCCGGCTCCTACACCGAACGAGAATCACGACGACGGGTGGTGGTGGGGGGGGGGGTGGGGGGAAACAACGACGTTTGTCTCCGGTTTTTGGAGCGAACCGGTTTCCTGGCGAGTTGCCAGCGGCCTCAGCTGAGAGCTACGCAGTTAGCAGCCGTCAACAAATCCGGTCCAAACTGGCAGAGAAACTCCAAACGAAGCTTCCACACTAAAACAGCCACTCACTCACATATCCAATAGGCATTTCAAACCACCTCCAAATCACGATCATAATATAGCAAATTTTCCACGATTTCTCCCAACTCATTCCGAACAGCTCCATGTTGTATCTGACCCTGGGAGTTTGTGATGCAACTGTGTTGAGGGAGACTCACTTCGTGTCTGATCCGTTGAGTCTGTGATTGAGTGGTGTGGAGGGAGCTTGACTCTGTTTCTTATGCAGGAAAAGTGTGACGAGACAGCGTGGAGGGAGCCTCACTCTGCTTCTGATTCAGGGATTCTGTGATGGGACGGTGTTGAAGGAGGTTCAACCGATGTCTGATCCGGGGAAGCTGACATAGAGTGGTGCCGTGTGTAATTTTTTCAATGCAGGACCCTCTAACTTTGTGAATTGATGGTGTGGAGGGAGTCTCACTCTGTGTCTGACGCAGGAATTTTGTAATGCGATGACGCAGGGAGAAATTGTCTCAATGCCTGACCCTTGAGGTGTATCCTGGGATGGCTTGGAGGGAATTATCTCTGTCTAACCCTGTGAGTGTGTGATTGGGCGGTGTGGAGGGAGTTTCACGCTGTGTCTAATCCGGGGAGTTTGTGATGAGATGGTTACAAGGGAGCTTCTCTCTGTGTCTGATCCGGGTGTGTGACGGGACGGTGCAGAGGGAGCTTCCTTCTGTGTCTGCTCCGAGGAATTTGAGGTAGGGTGCTGCGATGGGAGAGTTTCTCAATGTCTGACCCTTTCAGTGTGTGATGGAAAGATATGGAGGAAAATTCCCTCTGTGTCTGATCACGGGAGAGACTGATGTGATGGAGCAGAGAGAACTTCACTGTGGGTCGGACTCCCGGAGTGTGTGTTGGGATGGTGTGTAGGAAGCTTCTCCCCGTGTTTGTCCCCGGGATTGTGTGATAGGACGCTGTGGAGTGACCTTCAGTCTGTGTCTGACGCTATCAGTATATGAGCTTCCAATCTCTTTTGTCATTTCTGTCTGCGAAAGCGCAGGGATGTGGGGGTCTGGAGAATGCGCGTATCTGGGATGTTAGGAAGCGGTGTGTCAGCCAGGATGGGGATGGGAGTGAAGAGATCCTGGGGACCAGACACTATCAGACTGACATCCCTCAGTCTGGAGCTGAGACGCTGCTGTACCAGTGTGAGGAGCTCAGACCCATTATTGCATTTCACCGGGTGCGAGAGTCAGTCGTAAACCCCAGGACACTTCTTTCTCCTTTAATGAGAATCAAGTCCGACACCAAGACAGTAATTTACAGCGATTTATTGATTTCATCATGGGAAATGTAAATTAAACAGTGTGTGAAGTACTAACATGCAGGAATAAATAAGCTGCTCCCATCTCACTCATAGTGACACAGAATTACCTGACCGGGGACAACGAGTGACAGATTGAATAATCAGTCCCGTTTCTCACCATCACTCTGCATCGGGGAACCGATGATTATAAAATCACACTTCAGCGCCGTGTCCGAGATCGCTGCAGATCCAGGGTCACTGCCGAGGTATTTGTCAATTTAACATCGTTACATCGGCCAGACTGCCGAATGCACCGTCCTCAGCAAAGGCAGCAAAAGGATTCTCTCCCTGGATAATCCCACCCCGGGACACTGGACTCCCAGACTGAGCCCCAGCTCACCCGGGCTTTTCTTGTGTAATTCCCCACTTGGGGATTGGGGGAGCAATCGAACGCGGACACGAAGTGCCGCAGGACCAGAGGCGGAATTAAGTCACTGAGCAAATTGTCCCCATCCCGCGGGCGGGGATGTTCATACATTCAGATGTTCACACCATCACTGTCAGTCCGGGTCTGGGTTCCTGCAGAGATCTCAGTTCCTTCCTCCCGGTCTCACTGAACTGATTGTCCCCCAGGCTGAAACATATGGAAAGATATAGATGAAATAAACAGATTACACAACAGCGTTAGTAACAGGGGACTGGGGTTAATGTTTCAACAACACTCACAGACAAATATCACCAGAAAACCCGTGGATCTGCTGATATTTTAATACGTTGAACATTAATACAAACACTTACTCTATCTTCTTCAGACTCGGGTGGGTCAGTATGAGGACGCGGAGAGCGGGGACAGATCGGTCTGTGAGCGAGTTTGCTCCCAGGTCCAGCTCCGTCAGTGATGGGTTTGTACTGAGAGCGGAGATGAGATCCTTGGCACCAGAATCTGTGAGACCGACATCAATCAGCCTGGAGATGAGAGAGAGTGAGGGTGAGGGACACAGAGAGACAGGAGACGGTACAAATCCCCAGTGTTTATCAGTAACACAATTACTGATCACATTGATCAGAGTTAGAGGGAAGTAGTCGGCCGGAAGTTGTAGGAGGCGAGTAGCTGGGTGACTGTCAAGAGGAATGGAAATGCAAATAGGCAGTTAGAGCAGAGCACAGCTGTGGCCATTGCCCTCAAAAATAAGTATAGCGCTTTGAATACTTTCGTGGGTGTTGACCTCCCGGCGAAATGCCACGGCGACCAGTTACAGGCGCTGAGCATGGGTCCGTGGCGCAGAAGGGAAAGAGAGAAAAGAAGGGAACGGTAGTGATACGGGATTCATTAGTGAGTGGAACAGACAGGACACATGGATTGCTTCTTGCCTCGCAGGTGTCAGGTTTAGGGAGGTCTCAGATCGCGTCCGCAAAATTCTGGAGATAAAGGGAGAGCAGCCAGATGTCTTGCTACATATTAGTACAAATGACATAGGAAGCAAAAGTAAAGAGGTCCTGAAATGGGAGTTTACAGAGCTGGGTAGAAAACTGAGAAGCAGGACCTCCAGGCTGGTAATTTCTGGACTGATGCCTGTGCCAAGCGCCAGTGAGGGTAGAAATAGATTGATTTGGCAGATAAATGCGTGGGAAATAGTAAATAGTTGACGTTTCGGGCCTAGCCCCTTCATCAGGAGAGAAAAAAAAATGAGACATCAGAGGAAGAAGTGTGGGGGTGAAAGGGGTGGAAGAAGTGGTAGGTGATAGGAAAAACTGGGAGAGAGGGAGTAGTGAAGGGAAAAATTTCTTGGGATATAATTTCCTTAACGATTCTCGAAAGATCGTTGCTAATACCCCCACATCTCTTCAGCCACCTCTTTCAGATCTCTGGGGTGAACACCATCTGGTCCAGGTGACCTATTCACCTTCAGACCATCTCTGTTTCCCAAGAACCTTCTCCCGAGTAATGTAACTTTACACATTCTGACCACTGACTGTCATGGTCCGGTCCGCAAAGTCCGCATTCCAGTTCACGGTCCGGTCCATTGACCCTTGTTCCAGGTTTTCCTGTTTACCCCGTTTCTCTTGAGCACTCTAATTGAGGCACATTAGTCTAGTTTGGGCAGACTCATAAATACCTCCAGAGACCAGGGCTTGGCTGCTAGCCTGTTCTGTTCCCCTCCCTTGACTCTCTGCCTGGATACTTCGCCTGACTCTCTGCCTGCTCACCTAGCCTAGATACCCCGCCTGTATCCCTCGCCTGCACCTCTGTCTAGTTCAATCGCTGGAGCAAGATAAGGAACTGTCTGTTGTTGTTTTCAACTGTCTCTGTGTCCACGCCTCCACGAGGTAGGTCTGGCCGTTTGCTGCTACCTAGTGTTCGGATCTGTCGTTATACCCACGCCTTCGCTAGGTAGATCCGGCCGTTTGCCGGTACCTTGTGTTTGGAACTGTCTTGTCATATTCTGCGTTCTATGTAATGAGTCCCGGCACTACGTCCTGTTCCCAAGGAGGGGACCCGGCTCTATGTTCCGTGCTCCTGTCTCTTCCGATTCCAAGGCTCTGTGCTCCTGCCCCTTCCTGTCACTTACCTCCATCGGGTAAGCCAGGCCGATTGCCGTTACCCTGCGGTTGGTTCTGTTCCTTACTGTTCCATACCTCTGTCGGGTTGAGTCCTGCGTACTGCCCAGGAGTTGCCTCGAAGTACCCTTGCCCTGTCATGTCCTCGTCTGGTCTTCAAATACACAAGACTCAAGATTCAAAACCCTAGCTCAAGCCTTAAGACCCCAAACTTGTCACCTTGCTCAGGCCTCAAGACCCCAAGCCTGTCTCCAAGCTCTAGCCTCAAGTCCCCAGCCTCCAGTCCTGCAGTCATGTCATGGCCTTGCCTGGTTCTGGGGCTCGAGCCTGAGGCAAGACCCAGGTTCTGGGTCCTTGACCAGTCCCTGGCTCTGAGTCGAAGCCCAGGCTCCTAGTTCATAATTCCATGTCCTGGTTCCAATATCCTAGTCAAGTCCTAGCCCAGGCCTTGTATCCTTGTCTCGCCCCGGGCCTGTGTCATGTCCAGCGTCCTTTCTTCTCCAGTTCCCTTGCTTGCTTAACTCTGGTCCTAGTCTTGTTCCTAGTACATCAGTGTCTGTGTGTTGCATTTGGGTTTGTTCCTAGCGCCCTCCTTGTGACACTGACATCTGGGACTTCCATATTCCTGCCAGTGTCTTCGACAGATAAGAGTGATGTACAATACTTATTCACTTCATCTGCCATCACCTGGCACCCCCACCCCATTACTACCTCTCTAGTATCATTTTTGAGAGGTTTGCTATCCACTTCCGCCTCTCTTTTACACTCTATGTACTTGAAGAAAAAATTGGTATCCTCTTGAATATTACTGGCTAGCTCACCAATGTACTCAATCTTTTCCTTCTTAATTACTTTAGTTGCATTCTGTTGGTTTGTAAAAGCTTCCCAATCCTCTGACTTCCTAGCAATTTTTGCTCTATGCCCTCTCTTTGGTTTTTTGTTGTCTTTGGTTTCTCTTATCAGCCATAGCTTTGTCCCCTTAACTTTAGAGTACTACTTCCTCTTTGTGATGTGTTCATCCTCTGCCTTCTGAATTGTTTCCAGAAATTCCAGCCATTGTTGCTCTGTTTTCATCCCTGCCCATGTTCTTTTCAAATCAATTTGACCAATATTTTTGTCTCATGCCTCTCCAATTCTCTTTATTCCACATCTGACTTGACCTTCTCCTTCTCTAATGTCAGAATGAGTTTGATCATATTATGATCACTTGCCCCTAAGGGCTCTTTGAACTTAATTGACTTGATTAATTCCGGTTCATTACAACACCCAATCCAGAATAGCTGTTCCCCAACCACAAGCTGCTCTAAAAAAAAATCTTGTAGGCATTCTGGGAATTCCTCCTTTTCAGACCAACACCATCTTAACTTTCCTAATCACCAGCATGATAATTCCCCATGACTATTGTAACATTGCCCTTTTGGCACGCAATTTCTATCTCGCATTGTAATTTGTGGAACACATACTTACTGCTGTTTGGAGGTCTCTATACAATTGTGTGGGCACGTGGCCAGATGGTTAAAGCATTCGACTAACGATCTGAAAGTCTTGATTTCGAGCCCCAGCTCAGGCAGCGTGTTGTGTCTTTGAGCAAGGCACTTAATCACACAGTACTCTGCGACGACACTAGTGCCAAGCTGTATGGGTCCTAATGCCCTTCCCTTGGACAACATCAGTGTCGTGGAGAGAGGAGACTTGCAGCATGGGCAACTGTTGGTCTTCCATACAACCTTGCCCAGGCCTGCACCCTGAAGAGTGAAGACTTTCCAGGCGCAGATCCATGGTCTCGTAAGACTAACGGATGTCTTTATACAATTCCCATCAGGGATTCTTTTTACATTTGCTGTCCCTTAATCCTACCCACAGATTCTACAGCTTCCAACCCTATGCCACTTATTTCTAAGGATTTTATTTAATATTTTACCGGTTAAACTAATTTAGCAGGGGGATGGGAACTGGAATGATAGAGCAGAGGAAGGGGAAAACAGAAATAAATCTAATATAGTGAGCAGTAAAGATGTCAGGAAAGACAGGCAAGTGATGGGGCAAATTTGTAGCCATTCGGATGAGTTGCAGTGCAATAAAGTTTAAGTGAAATCAAAGCAAAAGGTACCAAATACTGGTCTGAAGGTGTTATACTTAAGTGCACGCAGCATAAAGAATAAGGTGGATGATCTTCTCGTACAGCTAAAGAATGGCAGGTATGATACTGTGGCCATCACTGAGACGTGGCTAAAGGATGCATATCTCTGGGAGCCGAACGTCGAAGATTACACGGTGGATAGGAGGGAAGGCAGAGGGGGAGGCGTGGCTTAATTGGTAAGAAATGATATTAAATCATTAGAAAGAGGTGATATAGGATCGGAAGGTGCAGAATCTTTATGGATTGAGTTAAGAAATAGCAGGGGTAAAAGGACCCTGATGGCAGTTATTTATAGGCCTCCAAACAGCTGCAGTGATGTGGACTACAAATTACAACAGGAAATTCAAAAGGCTTGTCAGAAGGGCAGTGTTATGATAATTGTGGGGGATTTTAACATGCGAGTGGATTGGGAAAATCAGGTCGGCACTGGATCGCAAGAGAGAGAATTTGTAGAATGTCTGCAAGATGGCTTTTTAGAACAGCTTGTTGTTGAGCCCACTAGGGGATCGGCTGTACTGGATTGGGTATTGTGTAATGAACCGGAGGTGATTAGAGAGATTGAGGTGAAGGAACCCTTAGGAGGCAGTGATCATAGCATGGCTGAGTTCACTGTGAAATTAGACAAAGAGAAGCCGAAATCCGATGTGTCGGTATTTCAGTGGAGTAAAGGAAATTATAGTGGCATGAGAGAGGAACTGGCCAAAGTTGACTGGAAAGGGACACTGGTGGGAAGGACGGCAGAGCAGCAGTGACTGGAGTTTATGCGAGAAGTGAGGAAGGTGCAAGACAGGTATATTCCAAAAAAGAAGAAATTTTCGAATGGTAAAAGGACGCAACCGTGGCTGACAAGAGAAGTCAAAGCCAAAGTTAAAGCAAAGGAGAGGGCATACAAGGAAGCAAAAATTAGTGGGAAGACAGAGGATTGGGAAGTTTTTAAAAGCTTACAAAGGGAAACTAAGAAGGTCATTAAGAGGGAAAATATGAACTATGAAAGGAAGCTAGCAAATAATATCAAGGAGGATACTAAAAGCTTTTCCAAGTATATAAACAGTAAAAGACAGGTGAGAGTAGATATAGGACCAATAGAAAATGATGCTGAAGAAACTTTAATGGGAGATAAGGAGATGGCAGAGGAACTGAAAGAGTATTTTGCATCAGTCTTCACTGAGGAAGACATCAGCAGTGTACCGGACACTCGGTGGTGGCAGGGAAGAGAAGTGTGCGCAGTCACAATTACAACAGAGAAAGTACTCAGGAAGCTGAATAGTCTAAAGTTAGATAAATCTCCCGGACCAGATGGAATGCACCCTTGTGTTCTGAAGGAAGTAGCTGTGGAGAAAACGGAGGCATTAGCGATGACCTTTCAAAGGTTGATAGATTCTGGCATGGTTCCGGAAGACTGGAAGATTGCAAATGTCACTCCGCTATTTAAGAAGGGGGCAAGGAAGCAAAAAGGAAATTATAGACCTGTTAGCTTGACGTCGGTGGTTGGGAAGTTGTTGGAGTCGATTGTCAACGATGAGGTTACAGAGTTCCTGGAGGCATATGACAAGATAGGCAGAACTCAGCATGGTTTCCTTAAAGGAAAATCCTGCCTGACAAACCTATTGCAATTTTTTGAGGACATTACAAGTAGGCTAGACAAGGGAGATGCAGTGGATGTTTTCTATTTCGATTTTCAGAAGGTCTTTCATAAGGTGCCACACATGAGGGTATTTAACAAGATGAGAGCCCATGGAATTACTGGAAAGTTACACACATGGATAGAGCGTTGGCAGATTGGCAGGAAACAGAGAGTGGGAATAAAGGGATCCTATTCTGGTTGGCTGCCGGTTACCAGTGGTGTTCCACAGGGGTCCGTGTTGGGCCGCTTCTTTTTACATTGTACATCAACGATTTGGATTATGGAATAGATGGCTTTGTGGCTAAGTTTGCTGATGATACGAAGATAGGTGGAGGGGCCGGTAGTGCTGAGGAAATGGAGAGTCTGCAGAGAGACTTGGATAGATTGGAAGAATGGGCGAAGAAGTGGCAAATGAAATACAATTTTGGAAAGTGTATGGAAGAAATAAACGGGCAGACTATTATTTAAATGGGGAGAGAATTCAAAGTTCTGAGATGCAACGGGACTTGGGAGTCCTCGTACAGGATACCCTTAAAGTTAACCTCCAGGTTGAGTCGGTGGTGAAGAAGGTGAATGCAATGTTGGCATTCATTTCTAGAGGAATAGAATGTAGGGGCAGGGATGTGATGTTGAGTCTCTGTAAGGTGCTGGTGAGACCTCACTTGGAGTACTGTGGGCAGTTTTGGTCTCCTTATTTAAGAAAGGATGTGCTGACGTTGGAAAAGGTACAGAGAAGATTCACTAGAATGATTCCGGGAATGAGAGGGTTAACATATGAGGAACGTTTGTCCGCTCTTGGACTGTATTCCTTGGAGTTTAGAAGAATGAGGGGAGACCTCATAGAAACATTTCGAATGTTAAAAGGAATGGACAGAGTGGATGTGGCAAAGTTGTTTCCCATGATGGGGGAGTCTAGTACGAGAGGGCATGACTTAAGAATTGACGGGCGCCCATTCAGAACAGAGATGCGAAGATTTTTTTTTTATCCAAAGGGTGGTGAATCTGTGGAATTTGTTGCCACGGGCAGCAGTGGAGGCCATGTCATTGGGTGTATTTAAGGCAGAGATTGATAGGTATCTGAGTAGCCAGGGCATCAAAGGTTATGGTGAGAATCCGGGGGAGTGGGACTACATGGGAGAATGGATCAGCTCATGATAAAATGGCAGAGCAGACTCAATAGGCCGAATGGCCGACCTCTGCTCCTTTGTCTTATGGTCTTAAGGTTTACTTACAAACATACAATCAAGTGGCAAATATCATGTACCAGTATCTTGCTTTAAAATACAAACTTATGAATGCCCTTCACCACTTCATAAAGGCACCATAAATTCCATATAACCGTAGAACACAACAGCACAGTAAACAGCCCATTCCACCCTACTAGTCTGTGCCGAAACTTTATTCCACTCGTCCCATTGGCCTACACATACTCCATAACTCTCCAGACCTCTCCCATCCATGTACCTATCCAATTTATTCTCAAAATATGAGTGATCCCGCATTAACCACATAAGATGGCAGCTCGTTCCAGACTCTCCCCATTCTCTGAGTGGAGAAGTTCCCACTAAATCTTTCAACTTTCGCCCTAAAGCCATGTTCTCTCATATTTATCTCTCCTAATCTAAGTTGAAAGAGCCTGCTCGCATCTATTCTGTCTATACCCCTCATAATTTTGTAAACCTCTATCAAATCTCCCCTCATTCTTGTACGTTCCAAGGTTTAAAGTCCTAACCTGTTCAATTTTTCCCTGTAACTCAACTCCTGAAGACCTAGCAACATTCTAGTAAATCTTTTTTGCACTGTTTCAAACTTACTGATATCCTTCCCATAGTTAGGTGACAAGAACTGCACACAATATTCCAAATTTGGCATCACCGATATCTTACACAACCTCAGAATAACATCCCAACTCCTATACTTCTTTACAAACCTGTCTACCTGTGACGCCAATTTCAGGGAATTATGTGTCTGAACTGTACAGATTGGATGGGTTGCACCTGAACTCCAGAGGGAACACTATCCTTGCAGGTAGATTTGCTAACATGGTTCGGGAGGTTTTAAAGTAATTTGCAAAGGGGATGGCACCCGGAGCGATAGAGCAGTGGATGAAGTGCATGGAATAAAGCGAGATCTAAGAGATAGAGAGGATGTGAGGAGAGAGAAGCAGAATAAATGGTGTACAGGTAGTAAGGTAGATGGTCTAAAGTGCGTATACTTCAATGCAAGAAGCATCAGGAACGAAGGTGATGAACTGAGAGCTTGGATACAAACATGGAATTATGATGTAGTGGCCATTACAGAGACTTGGCTGGCACCAGGAGACGAATGGATTCTCAATTTTCCTGGATTTCAGTGCTTTCAAAGGGATAGAGTGGGGTGGGGGGGAAAGGGGAGGAGGGGTGGCATTACTGGTCAGGGATAACATTACAGCTACAGAAAAGGTGGGTAATGTAGCAGGATCCTCTTTTGAGTCAGTATGGTGGAAATCAGAAGCAGGAAGGGAGCAGTTACTCTATTAGGAGTATTCTATAGGCCCCCTGGTAGCAGCGGAGATACAGAGGAGCAGATTGGGAGGCAGATTTTGGAAACCTGCAAAAATAACAGGGTTGTTATCATGGGTGACTTTAACTTCCCTAACATTTTTTGGCACTTGATTAGTTACCATGGCTTAGACGGGGCAGAGTTTGTTAAATGTGCCCAAGACGGATTCCTGTCACAGTATGTTGACAGGACGACTGGGGGAAAGCGATACTAGATCTAGTATCAGGTAACGAACCGGGTCAGGTCACAGATATCTCAGTGGGTGAGCATCTGGGGGACAGTGACCAGCGCTCCCTGGCCTTTAGCATTTGCATGGAAAAGGATGGAATTAGAGAGAACAGGATTTTTTTAATTGGGGCAGGGCAAATTATGAGTCTATAAAGCTAGAACTTGCTGGTGTGAATAAGGATGATGTTTTTGCAGGGAAATGTACTATGGACATGTGGTCGATGTTTAGGGATCTCTTGCAGGATGTTAGGGATAAATTCGTCCCAGTGAGGAAGATAAAGAGTGGTAGGATGAAGGAACCATGGGCGACAAGTGAGGTGGAAAATCTAGTCAGGTGGAAGAAGAGGTTTAGGAGGCAAGGATCAGATGGGTCTATTGAAGAATATAGGACAGCAAGAAAGGAGCGTAATAAGGGGCTGAGAAGAGCAAGAAGGGGGCATGAGAAGGCCTTGGCGAGTAGGGTAAAGAAAAACCCCAAGGCATTCTTCAATTATGTGAAGAACAAAAGGATGACAGGAGTGAAGGTAGGACCGATTAGGATAAAGGTGGGAAGATGTGCCTGGAGGCTGTGGAAGTGAGCGAGGTCCTCAATGAATACTTCTCTTTGGTTTTCACCAATGAGAGGGAACTTGATGATGGTGAGGACAATATGAGTGAGGTTGATGTTCTGGAGCATGTTGATATTAAGGGAGAGGAGGTGTTGGAGTTGTTAAAATACATTAGGACAGATAAGTCCCCGGGGCCTGACGGAATATTCCGCCGGCTGCTCCACGAGGCGAGAGAAGAGATTGCTGAGCCTCTGGCTAGGATCTTTATGTCCTCGTTGTCCATGGGAATGGTACCAGAGGATTGGAGGGAGGCGAATGTTTTCCCCTTGTTCAAAAAAGGTAGTTGGGATAGCCCGGGTAATTGTAGGCCAGTGAGCCTTACATCTGTGGTGGGAAAGCTGTTGGAAAAGATTCTTAGAGATAGGATCTATGGGCATTTAGAGAATCATGGTCTGATCAGGGACAGTCAGCATGGCTTTGTGAAGGGCAGATCGTGTCTAACAAGCCTGATAGAGTTCTTTGAGGAGGTGACCAGGCATATAGATGAGGGTAGTGCAGTGGATGTGATCTACATGGATTTTAGTAAGGCATTTGACAAGGTTCCACATGTAGGCTTATTCAGAAAGTCAGAAGGCATGGGATCCAGGGAAGTTTGGCCAGGTGGATTCAGAATTGGCTTGCCTGCAGAAGGCAGAGGTTTGTGGTGGTGGAGGGAGTACAGACTGATTGTAGGGTTGTGACTAGTGGTGTCGCACAACGATCAGTTCTGGGACCTCTACTTTTCGTGATTTTTATTAACGACCTGGATGTGGGGGTAGAAGCGTGGGTTGGAAAGTTTGCAGACGACACAAAGGTTGGTGGTATTGTAGTTAGTGTAGAGGATTGTCGAAGATTACATAGGGACATTGATAGGATCCAGAAGTGGGCTGAGAAGTGGCAGATGGAGAACAACCCGGAGAGGTGTGAGGTGGTACACTTTGGAAGTAGAAACTCCAAGGCAGAGTACAAAGTAAATGACAGGATACTTGGCTGTCTGGAAGAGCAGAAGGATCTGGGGGTACATGTCCACAGATCCCTGAAAATTTCTTCATAGGTAGATAGGGTAGTTAAGGAACCTTATGGGGTGTTGGCTTTCATAAGTCGAGGCATAGAGTTTAAGTGTCGCGGGGTAAAGATGCAGCTCTATAAAACTCTGGTTAGGCCATATTTGGAATACTGTGTTCAGTACTGTTCACCTCACTGCGGAAGGATGTGAAAGCATTGAAAAGGGTACAGAGGAGACTTACTAGGATGATGCCTGATTTAGAGAGTATGCATTGTGATCAGAGATTAAGGGAGCTAGGGCTTTACTCTTTGGAGACAAGAAGGATAAGAGGAGACATCATAGACGTATACAAGATATTAAGAGGAATTGATAGAGTGGACATCCAGGGCCACTTCCCCAAGGCACAACTGCTCGGTACAAGAGGACATGGATTTAAGCTAAGGGGTGGGATTTTCAAGGGGGATATTAGAGGAAGGTTGTTTACTCAGAGAGTAGTTGGTGCGTGGAATGCACTGCCTGAGTCAGTGGTGGAGGCAGATACATTAGTGAAGTTTGAGAGAGTACTAGACAGGTATATGGAGGAATTTAAGGTGGGGGGTTATCTGGGAGGCAGGGTTTGAGGGCCGGCACAACATTGTGGGCCGGAGGGCCTGTACAGTGCTGTACTATTCTATGTCTATGTTGTGGCCTTCACTGAATTATGGCTGAAGGACTGTTGCAGTTGGGTGCTGAATGTCCAAGGTTACACGTTGTATCGGAGAAATAGCAAGGTAGTCAGAGGGGAGGCGTGCCTCTACTGGTAAATAATGGCATCAAATCAGTAGAAAGATGCAACATAGGATCAGAAGATATTGAATCCTTGTGGGTTGAGTTAAGAAACTGCAAGGTTAAAAAGGACCTGAAAGGCAGTTGTATACAGGCCTCCCAACAGTGGCTGGGAGGTGGACCACAGATTACAACAGGTATGAGAAACGGGAGTCAAAAGGGCAATATTATGATAGTCATGGGATATTTAAACATGCAGGTCGATTGGGAAAATCTGGTTGGTAACGGATCTCAAGAGATTGAGTTTGTTGAATGCCACAGATTGCTTTATAGAGCAGTTTGTCGTTGAGCCTACGAGGGGAGCAGCTGTACTGGATTGGGTGTTATGTAATGAACTGGAGGCGATTAGGGAGCTTAAGGTAAAAGAACCCTTAGGAATCAGTGATCACAATATGATTGAGTACAACCTGAAATTTGAGAGGGAGAAAGCAATGTCTGACATAGCAACATTTCAGAGAAGTAAGGGGAACTTCAGTGGTATGAGAGAGAGTTGGCCAACGTAAATTGGAAGGAGTTGTTGGCAGGGATGTCCGCAGAGCAGCTATGGCGTGCATTTATCTGAAATATGAGAAAGGCGTAGGACATGTGTATTCCAAAAGTGAAGAAATGCTTCACTTGGCAAAATAGTACCAGCGTGGCTGACAAAGGAAGTCAAAGCTAATGTAGAAACAAAAGTGAGGGCATACAACACAGCAATAAAATAATGGGAATATTGAATAATGGAAGTTTTAAAACCTGGAAATATGGAGGATTGGGAAGTTTTAAAATCTACAGAGACAAATAAAAAGAATCATTAGAAGGGAACAGAAGAAATATGAAAGCGACCTAGCAATAGTATCAACGTGAATAGTAGAAACATATTCAAATGTGTATAAATTAGGTGAGATGAGAGTGGATATAGGACTGTTAGAAAATGAGACAGGAGAAATAAAAAGGTAGGACAAGGAGATTAAATAAATATTTTACATCAGTCTTCACAGTAGTGTTCCAGGTGTTGTGGTGTGTTAAGAAAGGGAAATGGGTGAATTTACTATTACAAGGGAGAAGTTGCTCAAAAAGCTGAAAGACATAAAGGTACATATCACCCGGACGAGATGAACTGCACCCTAGGGTTCTGAAAAAGGTAGCGTTAGAGATTGTGGCGCTATTAGAAATAATCTTTGAAGAATCATTAGACTCTGGCATGCTGTCAGAGGACTGAAAAATTGCAAATTTCACTCCACTTTTTAAGAAAGGAGGAAGGCAGCAGAGAGGAAATTATAGATCAGTTAGCCTGACCTCAATGTTTGGGAAGATGTTATTGTCGATTGTTAAGGATGAGATGGTGGAGTACATGCTGACAAAGGACAAAATAGGACAAAGTCAGCATGGTTTCATGAAGGGAAAATGCTGCCTGACAAACCTGTTGGAATTCTTTGAGGACGTTACACGTAGGATAGATAAAGGGGTTGCAGTGGATGTTGTATGTTTGGACTTTTAGAAGGACTTTGACAAGGTGCCAGATATGAGGATGCTTACCAAGCTAGAATCCCTTGGTATTGCAAAGAAGTTACTCAGATGGTTAAAACATTGGCTGATTGGAAGAAGACAGTGAGTGGGAATAAAGTGATCCTTGTCTGGTTGGCTGCCAGTAACTACTGCTCCGCAGGGTTCCATGTTGGGACCACTTCATTTTATGCTGTATATAAATGATTTAGACAATGAAATAGATGGTTTTTGCCAAATTTTCAGATGATACAAAGATTGGTGGAGGGGCAGGTGGGTAGGATAAGAAAGGTCATAGACAGATTAAGAAACTGGGCAAGAAAGTGGCAAATGAAATATAATGTTGGAAAATGGATAGCCATGCACTTTGGTAGTAGAAATAAAAGTGTGGACTATTTTCTGAACGAGGAGAAAATCCAAAAATCCGAGAGGCAAAGAGACTAAGGAGTCCACGTGCAGAACATCCTGAAGGGTGACTACGAGGAATTCTGCAGATGCTGGAAATTCAAGCCACACACATCAAAGTTGCTGGTGAACGCAGCAGGTCAGGCAGCATCTCTAGGAAGAGGTAAAGTCGACGTTTCAGGCCGAGACCCTTCGTCAGGACTGACTGAAGGAAGAGCTAGTAAGAGATTTGAAAGTGAGAGGGGGACATCCTCTGCCCGCCAGAGAAAGCAGGATCTCCCGGTGGCCACACCTTTTAATTCCACGTCCCATTCCTATTCTGATATGTCTATCCACGGCCTCCTCTACTGTAAAGATGAAGCCACACTCAGGTTGGAGGAACAACACCTTTTATTCCGTCTGGGTAGCTTCCAACCTGATGGCATGAACATTGACTTCTCAAACTTCCGCTAATGCCCCACCTCCCCCTCGTACTCCATTCATTATTTAATTGTGTACACACATTCTTTTACTCTGTCTATATTTTCTCCCTCTGTCCCTCTCACTATAACCCCTGCACATCCTCTGGGCTTTCCCCCCTTCCCCCTTTTCCTTCCCCGAGGCCTCCTGTCCCATGATCTTCTCATATCTCTTTTGTCAATCACCTGTCCAGCTCTTGGCTCCATCCCTCCCCCTCCTGTCTTCTCCTATCATTTAGAATCTCCCCCTCCCCCTCCCACTTTCAAATGTCTTACTAGCTCTTCCTTCAGTTAGTCCTGACGAAGGGTCTCGGGCCGAAACGTCGACTGTACCTCTTCCTAGAGATGCTGCCTGGCCTGCTGCGTTCACCAGCAACTTTGATGTGTGTGGTCTGACGAGTGACTTGCAGTTTGAGACGGTAGCGAGGAAGGCAAATGCAACATTAGCGTTCACCTCAAGATGTCCAGAATGTAATGCTGAGACTTTATAAGGCCCTCTCCTTGATTACTGTGTACAGTTTTGGGCTCCTCATAGAAACATAGAAAACCTACTGCCCAATACAGGCACTCCATCTTAGAAGAGATTTGCTGGCATTGGAAAGGGTCGAGAGGAGGTCCACAAGGATGATTCCAGGAATGACAGGGTTATCATACGAAGAACGTTTGATGGCTGTTGGTCCGTACTGGTTGGAATTTAGAAAGCTGAGGTGAGATCTCATTGAAACGTTTCAAAGTTGAAAGGACGAGACAGAGTAGAAATGAAAAGATGCCTCCGTGCTGGGACAGTCTAGCATAAGAGGCACGGCCTCACGATGGAGGAGCGTCCATTCAAAATAGGGATGCGGATTCCTTTCTTTATCAGAGAGTGGTGAATTTGTGAAATCTGTAGCCACGTGCAGCTGTGGAGGTCAGCTCCTTTGGTGTATTTAAGGCAGTGATTGACAGGTTCGTGAATGGCCATGACATCAAAAGTTACAGCAGGTTAGGCCAGGAAATGGGGTTGTGGAAGAGAAAAAAGTATCAGCCATAAATGAGTGGCGGAGCACACTCAATGGGCCAAATGTTCAAATATTGCTCCCCTTACTTATCGTCTTGTTAAAGTTCAGTGTCAGACATCCAGTGACTGTAAACACAATCTTTCACTGTCTGGTACTTACACAAGTTCCCGTATTGTACACTCCGGGTTTCTCAGAGCTGCAGACAGCAGTTCCACTCCTGAATCTCCCAGTTTATTATCATTCAGGTACAGCACCGTCAGTGATTGATTTGTAGTCAGAGCGGAGGCGAGATCCTCGGCACCAGAACCTGTGAGACCGACATTGCCCAGCCTGGAGATGAGGAAGAGTGAGGGTGAAGGACAGAGAGAGAGACAGGAGACGGTACAAATCCCCAGTGTTTATCAGTAACACAATTACTGATCACATTAATGTTCAGTGTCAGGCACCCAGTGACTGTAAACACAATCTCCCACAGTCTGGTACTTACCTCAGTTTCTGTATTTTACACTCTGGGTTCCTCAGAGCCGCAGACACCAGTTTCACTCCTGAATCTTCCAGGTTATTTTTGCTCAGGTTCAGCTCCGTCAGTGATGGGTTTGCACTGAGAGCAGAGGCGAGATCCTCGACACCAGATTCTCTGAGACTGACACTCTCCAGCCTGGAGATGGGAGAGAGTGAGGGTGAAGGACACAGACAGACAGGAGACGGTACAAATCTCCAGTATTTATCAGTAACACAATTACTGATCACATTAATGTTCAGTGTCAGACACCCAGTGACTGTAAACACAATCTCCCACAGTCTGGTACTTACCCCAGTGTCTGTATTTTACACCCCGGGTTCCTCAGAGCAACAGACAACATTTTCACTCCTGAATCTCCCATTTGATTAAAACTCAGGATTAGCTCCGTCAGTGATGTGTTTGCACTGAGAGAGGAGACGAGATCGTCGACAGCAGAATCTGAGATTCTGACACCCCTCAACCTGGAGATAAGAGAGAGTGAGGGTGAGGGACACAGAGAGATAGGAGACAGTACAAATCCCGTGTTTATCAGTAACACAATTACTGATCACATTAATGTTCAGTGTCAGATTCCCAGTGGCTGTAAACACAGTCTCTCACCGTTTGGTATTTACCCCAGTTTCCGTATTTTACACTCCGGGTTCCTCAGAGCCGCAGACACCAGTTTCACTCCTGAATTTCCCAGTTTATTCGCCCCAAGTCTAAACACAAACAGACAAATTGATGAACAAAGTGATTCAAACTGTGGGTCTGAGGGAATTTCTCTCACTCGGATATTTCAGGAAACATTAAACCCTTCAGTAAATCACTGATCAGAGTTCCCATCACTGTCAATGTCCCTCACTGCCCAGCTCCAGGCTATTCACCGAATGTCAGTAATTTAGTCTGTCGGTGTGACCCCGCAAACTCCACATATTCTGTCTCACTCCCTGATGTTCAAAAAAAGTGTTACTGACATGAGAATGTTGGGAGGGGCAAGGTTGAAGGGTAGACGAAAGTCCCACAGTGAGGATGATTTGCGAATTTGAAAATGTCGATGGGATATTTCCACAGAACGTATAGGAGATGGGAGGTCGGTAACAGAGCTCCACCAGGAGGTTAGGGGATTGAGATGAAAGTCGGAAGGGGCAGGAAAGAGCGATCCCCATAGGAGGAAGGGGAATGCGAATCAGAGTTAGCACAGGAAGAAGGAGTGTAGGGAAGAGCGATCCCCACGGGAGGAAGGGGTTGGGGAGGTCACAGAGGAGGCTATCCCACGAGACGACGGGATGCAGCGATAGGCTGAACGGATGGGGTGTGTCTGAATTTACTCCCACAATCGGGAAAGGATATGCACCCATGGGGTCTGGGTATCTGATAGTGAGCGCAGTCACACAGTTGGACTGATGGTGATAGTCACACATGAGGAAGGGGAGGGGAGGACAATCTCACAATGGTAATTCTCTCCCTCTCACTGGGACAGTCCGTTGGCGGTCTCTTGTCCCTCACTGGGAAGAGGGTGTGAAGCTTTGACCCAACTGCTGCAGTCAGTGTCGGTCTGGGTGTCAGTAACAGTGATCAGGAACATTGTGAATGGACGTGTCACAAGCAGTGAGAAACACAGCCATTCCTGTGATTTACTACCATTAAACCAATGGCCGTTGTTCACTGATTTGATGAAGCCTCCAACATCCATTCACAATTAATCACAGAGCCACCCCATTTCTGGGGAATGACTGATCGATTCCCTGGTCACTTGTCAGAATTCTACACAATCTGATTTACTACAGTTTTACCCAAATTCATTTACATTGAAACAACGCAATGGGACAGTTTCACAGTTCAGAGTGAGAGATTAATAGAGTTACCCCAACTCCTGGCACTTGTGCAGCCCGGGTCCCAGCCGCTGGATTCCTTCACTCTGAATGTGGCAGCTCTGCAAGTCGAGGTGTTTTATTGTATCACAGAGTCCGATGACATGAGACAGGACCGCGCAGTCAATCGGGGTCAGCGTCATTCCACTGAAGGAAAGTGTTTTCACAGATCCCAGTGCGGCCTGAGCCAGTCCACGATTCTGAGACTCAAACAGGTAGTGCAATGTGTTCAGGAGGCTCCTTTTACCAGCTTCACTCTTCGTGTTTCCACTCTGGCGTTTAACCTCCTCCTTCACCCAGTCAATCACCTGGCAGGTTGTTTCATGAGGAAATGGACCCAGAAACTCCTCCAGGCCCCGAGCTGTCATTGGGTTGGAGAGACCAGCAACAAAACGGAGAAATACCTCAAATCGCCCATCTGTCGTGCTGTGGGCTTCAGGGAGGAGTTTCAGGATATCCCCGGGATTTAGAGTCAGGAATTGTGCGACTGCAGCTGCAAACTCTTGGATGGTGAGGTGTGGGAATGTGTACACCACACACCGGCCAGAATCCTCTCTCTCCAAAAGCTCCATCAGGAACCCAGACAGGAACTGGGAAGGCTGCAGATTGTAGTTGATCAAATCACCATCGGTAAACACAATCTTCTTCTCAGATACTCCTCTGAAGGCCATCTGACCAACCCTGAGTAACACATCACGGGGGTTCTCAATCTCACGGCCATGGTTTTTCAGGATGTTGTAAATATAGTAGGAATACAGTTGGGTGATGGTCTTGGGAACTCGCTGCGGGTCCCTGACTCTTTGTGTGAAGAAGGGGCCCAGTGCCAGAGCGAGGATCCAGCAGTAGGAGGGGTTGTAGCTCATGGTGTACAGGATCTCGTTCTCCTTCACGTGTTTGAAAACAGCTTCTGCCACCGTCCGATCTTCAAAATACCTGATGAAATATTCCTTTCGTTCCTCTCCAAGAAATCCCAGGATTTCAGCCCAGATACCAATCTTCGCCTTTTCCAATAAATGTAACGCAGTGGGACGGGTGGTCACCAGCACTGAACACCCTGGGAGCAGCTTGTGCTGGATTAAACTGTACACAATGTCAGACACTTTGCAACGGAATTCAGGGTCTAGGCACTGGTGCTGAGGTTCTGTGTCTCTCCAACTGTCAGCAAAATCAATTTTGTCCTTGAATTCATCCAAACCATCGAATATAAACAGCAACCTCTCTGGATTATTCCACAATGTTTCCAGAACATTCCTCAGGTATGGATAGAAAAACAGCACCAGGTTCGAGAGGTTTATTATGCAATTGATAGTGTTTAGCTCTCGGAATTTGAAACTGAAGACAAACTGGAACTGTTGGTATATTTTCCCCGTGGCCCAGTCATAAACAATCTTTTGTACCATTGTTGTTTTCCCGATCCCCGGGACTCCGGCCACTGCTGCCGAACTCCCAGATTTGGATTTACTCCGGGAAAAGTTGCTCTGGATCAACTGATGAGTCCGGATTTTTTCCAGCTCTCTGCGGAGATGTTTTTCTGTCCACTCCTCGTGGTCTCTGCCTCTTGCCAGCAGCTCATGTTCCACCAGTCTCCGATCTCGAACAGTAGAAATGACCGTGAGCTCAGCGTATCGATCAACCAGCTGGAAAACCTTCACCTTCTCCCTCATCAGGATCGTGTTCACTCTCAGTGTTTCAGTTTGTGCCCGCAGAGTCTCCTTGTGTTTCTGCTGAACATCTTCCATGGGAACAGAGAGTGGACAAACTGTCAGATGCCTCAACTCAGAACTCAGTATTTAAGCACACAAGGGTTAGCTCAAAGCTATTGCATTAATTGAATTCTTCGATGGATGTTCGTACAGTAAAGTAAATTGGGTTAACAGACTCCTGACTGGACACAGGGTCCTGGTCTAGATAAACACCGATCATCACATTTCCACATTAATTTTGCTGTGAAGGTGAGTATTTCCCTGGTTGTATACTAACCCCGGACTGTCCCGCACTGGACACCTTCTCACTACTGTCACAGCTGCCATTGTTCCTGTACACGAACATTGAAAGCTCAGTGTTGATGTGGCATATGGAGATGGAGGAAATGGTAGTGTGCATTCTCTCAAAGGAGCAGGTCGGGGAATCACAGCTCCCCACCCCCTCACTGATTCAAAATACAAAGTATAGTTGTTGATCAGCACGTGTACTGTGGGTCGGTGGTTGGTGGAGAAAATGTCAATGTCTTGTTCAGAAAATTGAGACAGTCAGCATTTTGACACAAAACGCAGTTTTCCCCTTCCAGAATCAGAGATGCTGCTCAGCTCACTGAGTCCCTGAAGGAAATGGTATGAGACGACAGATCTGCAGTCTCGTGTCTCTTAAAGAGTGTGTGTTGTAAATACTCAACAGATTCAAGATTCAAGATGGATAAGCGTAAAGGAGAAGGAAATAATTGCTATTGCGGACCTGATGTAGGACAAAAAAAAACTCAGATAAAGAACAGAGAGGCCTGGCCTACATAAACAGCAGGTCCTCAGATTCCAAATTAACTGTGCTGTGAAGGTGAATATTTCCTTGATATTTTACTGATTTCCGACTGTCCCATAAACGGCACCCTCCCAATACTGCCACAAATATCATATTCTTGTGGAAGAAAAGTTTAATCCCCAGTGCTAATGTGACATATGAACTGAGAAAGAAGTGTAGTGGGCATTCTGTCCAAGGACTAGGTCTGGGAATCACATCTCCCGCAATACGCTCCTCTCTGATGTTTAATTATATATATATATATAAAACACTACTGCATGTCAGTCAGCTCCTGTACGCCAGGGGGAGCCATTGTAAAGATCTTGGCAAGCATCGTGGACAGTGAGCGTTTCTATATCAAACATCAATATTTTCATCTGCCTACAACCACTACAAATGCTGCACAACGCACTGGGTTGCTCCAGAAGATCGTTTGTGTCTCCTAAAGAGGATGCGTGGAAATACTCAACAGGTCTGACAACATCTGAACAGAAAGGTACACAGTGGATGCTCTAGACCTATGATGCAAAGGGAACGAACATCTTAAAGAGCAGGATGATTTCTAATCCTGATAGCACTCCGGTAAAACCTCCTGCTCCCTGTACAAGGACTCCTCATTCTTCCTGTAATGGGAGACAGAATTGTTCGCATAATCCAAGTGCAGACAAGTCAAAGTTTTACCAAATTTTTACACAGTTGTAACATAAAGATCGGTATACTCAGTGGTCCGCCTAATGAAGGGGGATATGCGGCCATGTCCTCTCTGACGTGTTGTCACATTCACGGAGCTATGGAGATTGACACCAAAATCCCTCCGTACATCTTTGATGTCAGTGTCCTGACATTCACTCCATACTTCCACAATGCATGTCACCTGCTGAATGTCCCCCAATTTAAATTCCCCACAGCCCCATAGTGCACAAGCTGCAGATTTATTATTTTTCACAACAATCTCAGAACTGGAGTTTTGCTCACAGCTCCGAAAACCTCTTCCAGTGAAACCCGAGCACCTTGGAGGTTCACATCCCAGTACAGCTTCTCCTCCCGTTGGACAATACACATAATTGTCCAAGGGCAGATCTCGCCAGAGAAACTCCTAAAATATTCCTGCATTAAGGAAAGATGAGGAAGAACATTTTATATCCTCAAAAACAGAAGGAACATTAAAATTACCCACTACAACACACTGTTTTTGCATCTTTCCAGACTTTGCCTGCATATCAGTTCCTCTATTTCCTGATGTTCTACTGAGAGATGTTTAGTAAAGACCCATCGGTGATTGTATCTGTCTTATGGTTGAACTCTCCCCATATTGTAGAGATGCTTGACCTCCCCAATGTGTCCTCTCTGAATGCAGCTTTCAAATTCCCCAGATCAGTTATTAAGCTACCCCAACCACTTTTCCTCGCCCTTAAATCTGAAATATGGGAATTCTGAAAGATGGAGCTGCGAATTCTGTCTCTCTCAATCAAGTCTTCATAAAGGCAACAACATCACACTTCCATGTGCTGATGCACTCTCAAGGTCCAACTACCTGACCCACAACACTCTCTCCACTGAACTAAACAATTCAGATCCAGCTATCCCATCATGTTTATTTAGCCGGCCCTGCCAGCCTGTCTTACCATAAGCCTTATTAGCCCAAATTGCAACTTCCATCGACTAGACTGAAGATAATGTAGCTGGACAAGTGTTTGGAGTGTCAGTGGGAAAGCATTCTGGATATAAGGTCATCTGTCTTAGTTTTGGAAAGGGATGGCGATGCCCCGAGTATTGAGAACCTTAAGGCAGATATTAGTGTAAGACAGGGTCTGGATGAAGTGTGGGAACTGTCACTTGCAGCCATGCTACAGCTGAACAGAGACTCTTAAAAGGGTGAACTCGAGAAGCTCAAGATGCTGGAAATCCAAAATGCTGGCGGAACTCCAAAGCAACTTACAAATGAGTTACAGGGGCTCAACAGGTGAGGCAGCTTCAATGGGAATGAGTAAGAGGTCTGCCAGTCCAATAGGTCGGGACCTCGCCAGGGGTGTGTGGGTCTCTATTCAATGTATTCGGGTGAAATAGGAAAACATTGATGTTGACATGGTTGCTTTAGACAATGTGACAGTGGTATAAATGAAGTTCTTCAATAACCAAGGATTGAACTTGTTTCGAATTCAGAAATATGTGTGGGAATTTCACTGCCATGTCTGCTTCCTTAGCAAACAACATGAAGAACAGTGAATAACAAGTTTGCAGGCAATTTGTAGGGATTTACCAAATCCATGGTGCAGGGAAACTGAAGGGCTTTTTCTCTAAATATGGACTGGAAAAGCATTAACAGAGGCGACAGAGACGTGAGAGTTTTGTAAACTTCCTGATTCAACTATTCTGGTCCCAAATGAAAATTAACATCTTTGGAAATTGTTTATGGAACTGAATGGAGGCTGAATCATGGTTCTGGCCAAGATTTCTTATGTATCTGTTCAAGAGCTTCGAGTAATCAGATAAAATATGGGCTGATGCAATATTGATAATGTTTACAATATGTGTTTTCTTCGCCCTCTCCTCTGTTAAATGTGCATTTGTGTGATCCAATTCAGTCTGTAGTTAGGAATCCTCACAATCTCTTGAGCCCATGCGCTGCTCTGTGCTCCAGTCTTACTGAGACGATGTGCTTACCGATGTAGTGAGCTTCTCATCCAGACGGTCACAATTTAATTAATTGCAATATTGTTTATAGGTATTTTCAGTCCTTTCCAGCTTCCTTCCCAGAATCCCACAACCCTCGGTTTCCCTGTCCCAATTCCCATCTCTCACCCTTCCACAGTGTCCGTCACATAACACCGGCACACATGAATGTCAGTTTCTGCGGACTGAGCAGAGGATTTTGTCCCGAATCTCACCCTCACTAACACCGTCTCCTGATGGACTTCCCAGGATTATTGATTTGGAAATTAAACTGGGTAACAGTATCACTGTTTGAACTGAGGGAGTGCCGGTGTGAACAGAGTGGGGTTCATATGCTGCTCCGGCGTTGAACAGACTAGTTGGGGTGTTATCTGCTTTTCTCATTAAATGGAAACCGTCATTGTCATTCTCTGACGTGAACTTCAATTGACTCCCAACTCTAAAAATGATGACCTGTGGGATGTAAGAGAATTTAGAAAAGCGATTTAGGCTGAGGGCTGTTCCGGGGATTGGACGGCTGTAAGGGATTGATTTTCCGTTTCACGATAAAGAAAATGAAAAACAAAATCAGCTTTTCACTCTTCCAGATCATCTTATTTTCCACTCTGACCCCGGTGGAAGGAGCTTTAGTTGCAGAACCCAGAGAGGTGTGATCCCTTTCAGCAACCCCGCCCCCTAACTCTTCGAATTCTACCTCATAGTGTCCTCTGAAAGCTCTCCCTCCAGCAAACATTTTCCATGTGTGTCATTGTGCTATGTTGCAAACATTTATCTGGTCAAATTCACATGGCTCAACAACAATATGGCCCTACACAATATCAACCATTGGTGGAAACAACTGTTTCTTCACTTACCTTTCAGCTCACCGGGAATCGTCGGTATGGATTGATGGACCGGAACACAACCTGCTCGGATTAAAAAAATTAAGGAATTGAAAATTGTAAAATTATTAAGTGTGTGATGTTTGAATCCAAAATTAAATTAATATCTGGTATTATCTCACCATGTGCCTGTATTTCTTTCAGTATTTTGTCCAACTTTGGAACACCAATCCGCATTTTGACAAAGGTTTCCCACATCACCCTCCGGGCGCGGGAGCCTTTCTCCATCACCAGGCTCAGGAGGAGTTTAGAACTGTCCGCCCGCTCTCCCTTATCAGCGAGATCAGAGATTTTCTGTGAAGAGTAACAGTGAACATATTGGGGACTGACAGATTCACACAGAGAATGAGGAGTAAATGATGTGCTCTGTAACGGGATCACACTGAGCAGTCACCCGGACGGGTGCTGATCCTGTCTGGACACGGACTGTACATTCTGAGTGCAGAGAACACGGAGGGACATTCACCGTGAACCTGGTCTGCCAGTCAATGAGATCCTGGCTGGTCTGTGACCGCTTCATTGATGTGGCTCCAAATCCATAAATAATTCCTCACCGGATTTGATGGTGTAGAACAAAAATCAGAAAATAATGATCGCAGAGGAAGAAAGAAGTCAGGAGAGATTTTATAACAGTGAGCAGTTGCAGAGAAGTTGCAGAAAAGGTGACGTAATTCATCTCCTTAATCAACCTGTTCCAACATGACAGCGGATTACCGGCTGACACCTGACGCCTTTCCTTTGCCTTTTCCAGTGAAGGTTTATTCAGTGATTACACTTTACAACATGGCAGTATTCCCCGATCCACACTGTTTGCAGTTACAGATTGTAACACAATCATCTCCACCCAGAACAGAACACACTCCAGCTCCCGCGGCACCCACTGATGATGTCCCGGTTCTCAATGACATCCTGCCGTCACGCTGCACGGTCTTCCCAAACCGAAACCTCCTGTCATATTTCCATTTAGTACTGTAAACTCACACAACTGTTACCTGCTCAACTCAGTCTGAACACTGAGCAGCCACCCACCAGTCCGCGGGGTCTTTTCACCCCTTTCTATCACTGGTTCAGACTCACATGTTTGTAATTGCATGTACAGTATTTATTTTCCAGCTGTTTGTTTATCTAATTTCATATCCGATGAGTCAGAGTTCCGACACCCATCAGTCCTGTGATGTGTGAAAATTCAAACCCATTCTCCCTCCCACTCACCCGATGTTCCTCTCCACTGAACTGATTCTCGGCCGTTAACGCCAGGCTCACTCCGTGCACCCCTCCTTCCATCGCCTGCTCCAGCCTGTCCCGGTAGAAATCCGTCAACTGCAGCAGCTGGAAATTGTTCCAGCTTGCCAGGAGCTCAGTGATCGCTGAGCTCGGATCTGTGAAGGAAAATGGGGAAACAATTGAATAAATTATCAACGTCCCATTAGACAGCAACTTTCTCTCAGGAAACTAAAATTGGTAAATTGGTCATGGAACACAATCCGAGATGGGAAGGGGTAGACAGGTGTGGGGCTGCGGATGAGGAGAATGGATGCGGCCAGGGGGTCGGAGAATCGGGGGTGTAGGAGGGGGTTTAGTTCCATCTGTTGAGCCTTCTTGGTCCCAGGAGTATATCTCTCTGTCTGGAAAGGACTCTGTTTATTCCTGAGAATATAGTAACCCATCACCATCACTCCCTGGTACTGCCCATCACGACCGCTTTGCTCTGAGTCACTGTCTGCCTGCCTGGTCAAACTCTTCCTCAGAAAATCTCTGCAATATCTCACAAAATGCAGGAGGTACTCAGCATGTCAGGCAGCATCTGTAGAGGAGAATAAACAATCAACGTTTCGGGCCAAGGCCCTTCATTGGGACTGAAAATGAAGGGGACAAAATTCCAGATATTGCCACATTACTTTCTATTCCTTGTGGTCCTGATCTTAAGCGTAAAATGTTTATTCCTCTCCATGGATGCTGCCTGACCTGTTGAGTTCTGCAAATGTTTTGTGTGTCTTTTTGCTGCCCAGAACTTTCAGCACCTGTGGAATGACTTGTCTTCTGGAGTAACTCGCTATTTTAATGTCCATCACAATCTGTTAGAGGAGCAGGAGCAGACGCTAACATACCCGTGTCCTTTCCCGATGTTGACGTCACTGGAACTCCTCCACTGCTCACATCTTGACCCTTTTTGACGACGGGAGTGACCAGTTTTTGCTGCTCTGTAACAAAAAAAAATAAAAAAATAAAAAAAATAACGGAAGGGTCAAACGTTAATTGGGGTTTAAAGGAGAACACCGTTTTGTTTATAAACGGAGGCAAACACTTCCAAACATCTTGGGCCTGCCCACTGAAGCCTTGGCATGGCCTGGTCCACCTGCGCCCATCCACCCACAGTCACACAATGCACATTTCCGCTGTCTTCATGGATTGTACACTGGGCCAGGATTCTCCAGGGTATCTACTCGCCTTATTGCAGGCAATTCCCTTTTAGGGAGCAAACTTGCGTCCTGGACCGGGAGGGATGTGTTAACAGAAAGGCAAGGCAGGTTGAGCTGACAGCGCCCGCTGCTTTGGTCCTCCTACCACTGGTGGCGCTGTGGTGAGTAATGGACAGCTATTACAGCAGTGTGGGGTGAAACATTTCTGCTGACCAATGGGATATCTATTCCTCTCGTCACTGAATTATACAGATTTCTTAGTCAGAACTGATTCTCATCGTCTCCTTTCAGTTTAACATCGCCTGGCATTGACACCTATAGCAATATATGATTTGTTTCTACATAGAAACACTCTGACATCCCTATCAACGCAATCCCACCCACAGCATCAAGACATCTAGTCCTAAACCGTTACAGTTTCTCTAGCAGGACTTTAAGACCATAATTATCTTCAGTACTCCGATCAAAATTTCTTTGAGCATATCACCTGGTTATTATCAAATAGTTACATGGCACATTGTTAAACACAATGTAGGCGCCATACATCCAAAACAACATTTGGCAAAAAATCTTTGAAATAAATAAAACAAAATGCTGGAATTATTCAACAAGACAGAGAGTGTGTTAATATTTTTGGTGGAAGACCCTGTATCAGCACTGAGCTTGTGTGTCGGAGCCATGTACTGTTCTCTATCTACATTGTATTCTGTGTGGCGTATTTATGATGCTTCTTATGGTAACTAGCAACGCGGAGGGAATCAGTTACATATTCGTGCTTTGTTCCATGGGGTACACAGCTGGCGACTGACGGATGTCATATATTTTGTTATTATCCTCTCAAATATGCTGAACTTACACTTGGGTACACTTCAGTTACATCGCTTCACGATTGCATGTTTGCTGATTGCTAATAAAGAATGGAATACATATCACCGACATTTGTAACAATTATCACTGTAGCTGACGGGAGCCATGAAAATATAACAAACCTGTGGGGTCGCCAGCAACAGCAACTTGGTTTTGTTCGAATTCACCACCACATTCTCAACAGATGTTTCTCAATCTGCCGATCATTTAAAACATTCTGATGTACTTAATGAATATTTTGCTTCAGTATTCACAAGTGGAAAGGACCTTGGAAATTGTGGGCGTGACTTACAGCGGACTGAAATGCTTGAGTGTATAGACTTGAAGAAAGAGGATGTGCTCGAGCTTTTGAAAGTCTTTAAGTTTGATAAGTCGCCGGGACTGGATGAATTATACCCCAAGCTGCTGCGGGAACTGAGGGAGGAGATTGTTGATTGTTGATTAAATAAATAAAACAAAATGCTGGAATTATTCAACAAGACAGAGGGTATGTTAATATTTCAGGTGGAAGACCATGTATCGGAGCTGAGCCTGTGTGTCGGAGTCATGTATCTGTTCTCTATCTGCATTGTGTATTTATGATGCTTTTTTTTATGATCCGCATCAGCCGGGGTTTGGTAAACGCGGAGGGAATTAGTTACATATTTGTGCTGTGTTCCATGCGATACACAGCTAGGAACTGACCGATGTCATATATTTTATTATTATCCATTCAAATACGCTGAACTGACACTTGGCTACACTTCAGTTCCATTGCTTCGCGATTGTATGTTTGCTAATTGCTAATAAAGGATCGGATACATATCACTGTTGTTGCCAATACTGAAAGAAGAAGTGGAACATACTATGAAGAAAATGTGAAAGGGAAAATTATCGTGTCCAGATAACTTTCTGGTAAAACTGCATGAAGCGCTAGAAGATTTTGGTGTAGAAAAATTAAGACCTAGACTTCAAGACCTATACTTCTGTTTCATTGACTACACAAAAGCCTTTCACACAGTGAAACTCCAGGTCATCATGAAAATGCTTAAAGATGTTAATATCGACGGAAAAGATCTAAGAATTACTGGCAACAAAGTGCAGCCATACAGATAGACAACGAGATTGGTGAATATCAGCCAATAAAGCGAGGAGTCAGACAGGGTTGTGTTCTATCACCAGAGCTGTTCTCTCTGTACAGTGAAATCATCATGAGAACCATACAAGACCTACCTGGAATAAGCATGGGAGGATACAATATCAACAACCTCCGCTCAGTACTGATAGCAAACAGTGAAGTAAATTTAAAGAAACTAGCATCTACCATCAACACAGAGAGCGAAAGACTTGGCCTAACCTTAAACAAAAAGAAAGCTGAAGTAATGGTAATATCAAAGAAAGCTGATATCCAAACTGTGGGATCGTATTGGTAAACGAAATCCTGAAACAAGTTCACAACTTCAAGTACCTTGGATCATGGGTAACATCTGATGGCAAATGTGAAACAGACATAAAAGCAAGAATAGCAATGGCACGAACAGCATTTACAGAAATAAGAAACATCCTAACGAACAAGAAAATAATGATGGACATCCGCCTTAGAACTGTCAGCTGCTACATTCTCCCTATATTGCTGTATGGCTGCGAGTCATGGACCATCACAAATGCAATGGAAAACAGAATCAATGCAGCAGAGATGTGGTTCCTCAGAAGAATGCGATGCATATCATATACGGACAGGATAACCAACGAAGAAGTTCTGCAAAGAACGAAAAAAAGACGTACATTACTTTTAAAAAACTCAGAAAACAACCATCAAAGTTCTTTGGACTCTTCATGCGAAGAGAGACATTAGAACATTTAGGTACAACTGGAAAGCTGGAAGGAAGAAGAAGCAGAGGCAGACAGAGAATGAAAATTATAGTTGGATTAACATCATGGTTAGAAACAAGGGAGGCAACAACTACAATTCGGAGGGTCAGAGACCGTGATGGATGGAGAGACATGATCGCCCATGCCGAACGGTAAGGCACCTAAATAATAATAATAACATATCATCGACTTTTGTAATAATTATCATTGGAGTTGAGGGAACGTCATGCAAGTATAACATATCATTGGGGGTTGCCAGCAATGTCAAGTTGATTTTGTTAGAATTCACGCTACATTCTCAACAGATGTTTCTCAATCTGTAGGTTATTTTAAATATTAGATTATTAGATTACCTTAGATTATGAAGACACTCAGTCCTCGTTTATTGTCATTTAGAAATCATGCACTAAGAAATGATACATGTTGCTCCAGATGATATCACATAAAAAAGGACAAACCAAAGACTAACGCTGACAAGACCATATAATTATAACACATAGTTACAGCAGTGCAAAGCAATACCATAATTTTCTCTTCGGATCAAGAAGACAGCGGTATGAGGCTAAGGATTTCCAGCGAGAAGACATTTTATTTCCCGGAGTAGGAGAGAGGCCAGACTGCGCAGGCGGGTGACGTCAGCCGGTTGAGCGCGAACAGTTCAAAAAGAAAACCGCTATATCCTGCGGGCAGTGTCGGAGCGGGCTGCGGAGTGAGAGGGTGCAGAGTGAAAGGGCTTTGGCTCAACGGACTTCGACCGTTGAGTCTCACAGTAACGGAGTAAGTTACAGTTTTCTGGTATTTAATACAAACAGTAGCATTAGAGGTATGCATCTAGCATTAGTGTTGTGCTTGGAGTGCCAGGTGTGGGGACCCTGGGAGACCCGCAGCCTCCCCAAGGATACATGTGCACCAGGTGCACTGAGATGAGGCTCCTGAAGGACCGTGTTAAGGAGCTGGAGATGGAAATTGATGACCTTTGGCTAATTAGGGAAAGTGAGGAGCTGATAGGTACTACCTATACAGAGGTAGTGGATAGCACCCCTGTGACAGTCCCCCTCAGAAATCGATATATTGTTTTGGATACTGTTGAAGAGGCAGACCTGACAGAGGAGGACCACAGTGAACGAGACTCTGGCATTCTGCCCAGTGCCGAAATCAAGAGAGCAAGAAGAAATACGGTAGTTATAGGGGATTCCGTCATAAGGGGGATGGACAAGAGATTCTGCGAGCCGGACAAGGATACCCGGATTCTGTGTTGCCTCTCTGGTGCCAAGGTACGGGATGTCTCAGATCGAGTCCCGAGTATTCTGAGGAGAGAGGGCCATGGTACATGTTGGTACATGTTGGTACCAATGACATAGACAGAAAAAGACAGGAGGCCCTGAAGAAAGGTTACTGGGAGCTAGGAAGAAAATTGAAAAGTCGGACCTCCCGAGTAATAATATCAGGATTGCTGCCTGAGCTGCACGCTAATGATGCTAAGAATAGCAGAATTAAGCAGCTGAATGTGTGGCTAAGTAACGGGTGCAGGGGGCAGGGCTTCAAATTCTTGAATCATTGGGATGTATTTTGGGGAAGGTATGACTTATACAAAAAAAGATGGATTACACCTGAACTCAAAAGGCAGTAATATCCTGGCGGGATTGTTTAATATAGCTCTTAGGGAGGGTTTAAACTAAGTCGGCAAGGGGAAGGAAACCAATCTGTTAGGATCGAGGAAGAGGAAGATAGAAATAAGTCAAAAATACTGTGCAGCAAAGATGGCAAGAAGGACAGGCCGGTAAATGTACAGGATAATTTGCTGCAGAATAGAAATATAGCAAAATCGGCAGCAGATACTGATCTAAATGTACGGTACTTAAATACACGCAGCATTAGAAATAAAGTGGATAACCTTGCTGCACAGCTGCAGGTTAAAAGATATGACATTGTGGCCATCACCGAGTCATGACTAAATGATGGATGTGATTGGGAGCTGAATATCCAAGGATACACAGTGTATAGGAAAGAAAGGAAGGTAGGTAAAGGAGGTGGCGTGGCCCTGGTGGTAAGTAACAATATCAAAACAATAGAAAGAAGGGACATAGGATCTGAAGAGGCAGAATCCTTATGGGTGGAATGAAGAAATGGCAAGGGTAAAAAGACACTAATAGCAGTTATATACAGGCCTCCAAACAGCAGCCGGGATGTGGACTACAAGTTGCAGCTGGAAATAGAAAACGCGTGTCAGAAGGAAAATGTCAAGATAATTATGGGGGATTTTAATATGAAAGTGGATTGGGAAAGTCAGGAGGCCTTCACCTCCGGAGATTCCGGACCACACAGTTACAGCGGCAGCGAAGTGGACGTTTCAGAAGTTTCTCCAGATGTTCCGCCGTGTTTTCACGTGTCTCCATCAAATCAGAATTGTTCACGGTACCCTACTTAACACATACAGATATCATTCACCGCAGAGGCCGCGCACGCTGCGTCACGCCGCCATCTTCTCCTCCGTCCTGAGGAGAATTCCACATCCTGCGGAATATTCTGAGGTATTTGAGTGTATAGGCATTAAGAAAGTGTATGTGCTGGAGCTTGTGAAATGTATTAAGTTAGATATGTCGCAGGACTGTAAGAGATATACCCCAGGCTACCATGGGAAGCAAGGAAGGAGATTGCTCAGCCTCTGATGATGATCTTTCCATTATCAATATGATGGGGAAAATACTAGCGAATTGGAGGTTTGCAAATATTGTTCCCTTGTACAAGGAAGAGTCTAGAGATAACCCAGTAAATTATAGAGCAGTGAATCTTACTTCAGTGATGGGCAAGTTGTTAAAGAAGATTCTGAGAGGCAGGATTTATGAGCATTTGGAAACAAATAATCTGATTAGGGATTGTCAACTTCGCTTTATCAAGGGCAGGTCATGCTTTACGGACCTGATTGAACTATTTGAGGACGCAACAAAACACTTTGATGAAGGTAGAGCAGCGGATGTGGCGCCTATGAATTTCAGGAAGGCATTTGACAAGGTTCCCCAGGCAAGGCTCCTTCAGAAAGTAATGAGGCATGGGATCCAATAGACGTTGCTTTGTGGATCCAGAATTGGCTGCTCACAGAAGGCAAAAGATAGTTGTAGATGGTTCGAATTCTGCATTCAGAACGGTGACCAGGGGTATCAAATTTCAAGACAGAATATAGTATTAATGGTCAGACTCTTGGCAGTGTGGCGGATCAGAGGGATCTTGGGGTTTGTGTCCATAAGACACTCAAAGCTGCTGTGGAGGTTGACAGTGTTGTTCAGAAGGCGTATGGTGTGAGTGCTTTCATCAGCTGTGGGATTGATTTCGAGACCTGTGAGACAGAAACAGAAACACAGAAACCCTAAAGCATAATACAGGCCCTTCGGCCTAGAATGCTGTGCGTACATGTATTTACTTTAAATATTCCCCGGGGTTACCCACAGCACTCTATATTTCCAAGCTCCATGTCCCTATCCAGGAGACTCTTAAAAAACCCTATCGTATCCGTGTCCACCACCGTCGCTAGCAGACTATTCCACGCACTCACCACTGTGTGTAAAAAAAAACTTACCCCTGACATCTCCTCTGTACCTACATCCAAGCACCTTAAAATTGTGGCCTCCCGTGTTAGCCATTTCAGCCCTGGGGAAAAAAAAGCCTCTGACTATCCACATGATGCTTAAAGCCATATAAGACCATAGTTAGACCTCACTTGGATACTGTGTTCAGTTTTGGTCACCTCACTACAGGAAAGATGTGGACACCGTAGAGAGAATGCAGAGGAGATTTACAAGGCAGTTGCCTGGATTGGAGAGTGTGCCTTATGAGAGTACGGTGAGTGAAATTGACCTTTTCTTCTTGGAGCGATGGATGATGAGAGGTGACCTCATAGAGGTGTATAAGATGATGAGGGGCATTGATCTTGTAGATAGACAGAGGCTTTATCCAAGTTCTGAAATGGCTAGCACGAGGGGTCATATTTTAAGGTGCTTGGAATTAGGTACAGAGGGATATCATGCAGATACAGGTGGGTGCATGGAATGCATTCCCAGCAAGATAGTAGATGCGAACACAATAGGGTCCTTTCAGAGACTCTTAGATACGTATACAGACCTTAGAAAAATAGAGGATTATACTGTAGGACAATACTGGACATTTTCTAGAGTAGGTTACATGGTCAGCACAACATTGCTGGCTGAAGGACCTGTAATGTGCTGTAGATTTCTATGTTCTCTCTTTTCATGTTTTATTGTTTCACAACGTTCAATGACATTTGATTTAATGTGTCTTTTCTGACAATGATCAACATAAAATACTTACGTAAGTCAATGTGAAAACATCTATTTAAAGTGATCTAACTCAATTCCAAATATAAAACACAAAATAATTGATTGTATAAATATTCATCCTCTTTTAATGTGACACCAAATCAACACTGTTGCAGCCAATTGGTTTTATAAGTCACATGATTAGTTAAATAAGATCTGTTTTTGGACACCTGTGTGCAGTCAAGTTGTTTCAACCGATTGTAGTAAAATACACCTGTATCTGGAAGGTCCAACTGCTGCTGAGTCAGTATCCTGGCAAAAAAAAAAAAAACCCGAAAACAAAAGAACACACCAAGCAGCTCCGCAAAAAGGTTATTGAAAAGCTTAAGTCAGGAGATGGATATAAGAAAATGTCCAAGTCACTGAATATCCCTTGCAGTACAGTTAAGTCAATCATCAAGAAATGGAAAGAAAATGGCACAGCTGTAAATCTGCCTGGAGGAACTGTCCTCAGAAACTGAGCAACAGTGCAATAAGAGGACGGGTGAGGGAGGCCACCAAGAGACCTATGACAACTCGTGAGGATTTACAAGCTTCAGTTGCTGGGATTGTAGAGACTGCGCAGACAATAACTGTTGCCCGGGCGCTTCACCAGTCACAGATTTATGGGAGAGTGGCAAACACAAACGCACTGTTGAAAAGAGAAAACTCACATGAAATTTCGGCCAGAGTTTGCCAGAAGGCATCTGGGAGACCCTGAAGTTCGAAGGTCTGATTAACTCAAAATTGAGCTTATTGGCGCTCAGTCTAAATGCTATATTTGGTGTAAGCAAAACACCACACTAGAGACTAGAATACTACAGCACAGTACAGGACTTTCGGCCCTCATATATTCCTAAAAAAAGTGTACTAAACCCAGACTACTCCGTAACCCTCTATTTTTCTTCCATCCATGTGCCTATTCAAGATGCTCTTAAATATCCCTAATGTTTTAACCTCCACCACCATCCCTGGCAAGTCAATCCAGGCACCCACAACCCTCTGTGTAAAAAACTTACCCCTGATGTCTCCCCTAAACTTCCCTCCCTTAACTTTGTACATATGACCTCCGGTGTTTGCAATTCGTGCCCTGGGAAGCAAGTACTGACTATCCACCCTATCTATGCCTCTCATAATCTTGTAGACCTCTATCAAGTCCCCTCTGATCCTTCCATGCTCCAAAGAGAAAAGTCCCAGCTCTGCTAACCTTGCCTCATAGACGTGTTTTCCAATCGAGGCAACAACCTGGTAAATTTCCTCTGCACCCTCTCCATAGCTTCCACATCCTTCCTCTAATGAGGTGACCAGAACTGTACACAATACTCTCACTGTGGTCTCACCAGAGATTTGTAGAGTTACAACATGACCTCTCTACTCTTGAACTCAATCCCCCTATTAATGAAGCCTAGCTTCCCACAGGCCTTCTTAACTGTCCTATCAACCAGTATAGCAACCATGAGTGATGTATGGATTTGAACCCCAAGGTCCCCCTGTTCATCCACACTCTTACTTAACCGACCATTAACCCTGTACTCAATCTTCTGGTTTGTCCTTCCAACATACATCACCTCACACTTAACAGGTTTGAACTCCATCTGCCACTTTTCTGCTCCACTCTGCATCCTGTCTATATACTCATGTGACCTTCGACAACCTACAGCTCCTGCCACTTCTCCAATCTTCGTGTCATCGGCAAACTTACTCACCCATCCTTCTGCCTCTTCATCCCGGTCATTTATGAAAATCACAAAGAGCAGGGGTCCCAGGACAGATCCTTGCAGCACTCCACTAGTCACCGACCTCCAGGCAGAATACTTTCCTTCCACAACTACCCTCTGCTTTCTTCCTGTAAGCCCTTTTTTATCCAAACAGCCAAAGTTCCACTGATCCCATGCCTCATGACTTTCTGGATGAGTCTCTCGTGGGGGACCTTGTCAGATGCCTTGCCAAAATCCATGTAGTCCACATCTACCGCCCTACCCTCATCAATTTCTTTTGTTACCTCTTCAAAAAACTCCATTAAGCTCGTGAGGCACGACCTTCCCTTCACAAAGTCATGTTGACTATCCTTGAGTAGACTGTACTTCTCCAAGTGCTCGTAGATCCTATCATTAAGAATCCTTTCCAATAGTTTGCAGACCACCGACGTAAGACTCACCGGTCTATAGTTCCCAGGTTTCTCCCTATTACCTTTTTGAAACAAGAGAACTACATTTGCCATTCTCCAATCCTCTGGCACCTCCCCTGCAGCCAAAGAGGATTCAAAGATGATAGTTACTGTTCCAGCGATCTCTTCTCTCACTTCCCACAACAACCTGGGGTATATCACGTCCGGCCCTGGGGACTTAGCGATCTTGATGTTTTTAACAAGATCCAACATTTCTTCTTCCTTAATGTCGACATTGCCCAGCGCACAGGCCTGTTATATTTGACCTCACCCTGATCAAGGTCTTTTTCACTTGGGAATACTGAAGCAAAGTATTCATTTAGGACCTCCCCACCCTCCTCCGCCTCCAGGTACCTGTTGCCTTCTTTGTCCTTTAGCGGCCCCACCTTCATTCTTGTCATCCTTTTGTTCTTCACATACACAGCACGCCTTGGGGTTCTCCTTAATCCTACGTGCCAAGGCCTTCTCATGCCCCTTTCGAGCTCTCCTAAGTCCTTTCTTAAACTCCTTCCTGGCTACCCTATATTTCTCATGAGCCCCTCCTGCTTCCTGCTTCTTATATCTAACATATGCTTCCCTCTTCCTCTTGACGCGTTGTCTAATGTGTTTCGTCAGCCACGCTTCCATTTTCCTGCCTTTTTTTCCTTGTCTCAGTGGGACAAACCTATCCTGAACCCAGCACAAGTTGTCCCTAAACTTCCTCCACATTACTTCTCTGCTTTCACCCTGTTTCACATCTGTTTCCAAATTACTCTTGCTAGTTCCTGCCTCATCCCTTCATATTTAGCCCTTCCCCAGTTAAGCACTTTCCCATTTTGTCTGTTTTTATCCTTTTCCATAGCTATGCTGAAGCTAAGGGAGTTGTGGTCACTCTCACCAAAATGCTCCCCCACCAAGATGTCTGCCACCTGACCAGGTTCATTACCGAGAACTAGATCCAGTATGGCCTGTCCTCTCGTCGGCCGGTCCACATACTGTGTCAGGAATCCTTCTTGAACACCCCTGACAAATTCAGCCCCATCTATCCCCCTTGCAGTCAGGAGGTGCACATCGTCAAAATCACAAGATTCCTACCATGAAGCATCATGATGTGGGGACATTGCACAAGTAGAAGGCCCTGGAAGGCTTGTGAAGGTAGAGGGTAAAATAAATGTAGCAAAAAACAGGGAAATCCTGGAAGGAAATCTGAGGGAGTCTGCAGGAGAACTGCGACTTGGGAAAAGATTTTTTCAGCAGCAAAATAACCCCAAGCGTAAAGTCAAAGCTATACAGGAAGAGCTTAAGAACAACAAAGTTAATGTCCTGGGGAGGCTAAGTAAGGGTCCAGACCTCAATCCAACTGAAAATTTTTGGCTGGACTTGAAATGTTCTGTTCACTAACGATTCCCACGCAATTTGACAGAACTTTAGCAGTTTTGGAAAGAATGGGGAAAAATTGCAGTGTCCAGATGCACAAAGCTGATAGAGACCTATCCGCACAAGTCAAGCCTGTAATTGCTGCCAAAGTGTCATCTACTAAATAGGACTAGACATGCGGGATGTGTATACTATTTATCTATAGTATAAAATTATATATAAATAAATGCCAATAAATCTCACGACATATATCTGTGATAGTAAGCCTGTTTCTAATTCTGAGAAGTTTTATCTGACTGTTGCGTATTTTTGTTTATGTCTGTTAATCCTCTTCCTCATACTGTGGTAGGTAATGTTAATTTAAGTGCACTGGACTGTTACTTCAGTCCTTTTTTTTAGTAAGTTTTCCAGATCGGTTTCAGACCAAGATATTATGCCAAAAGAATACGTTAATATAGGCAGAGCGAACATGTTTATTGCCTTTGTTATATTGTTACTATTCAGCTCAGTTTGGCAGATTTTCTTAAGCTTTGAAGGAAATTCTGTTGAAACAGTTCTCTTTATCACATGATGATCAATTTTCTTTGTTTGTTGATATCCTTAGTATCGTTATGTTTCATATCCATCCATCTGTTGTATTGAATGCTGATGCTTTGTCATACGCTATAAGCTCTACAATATTTCTTGTAATTTTTAATGTTCTGTACTTTTCTAGTCTAAAGCTCACGTTTAAATCTTTGGACATCAGTTCCATTATTTGAATTAATTGTTTTAGCTTTACTGATGCAAGAGTGAATAATTTCAAATCATTCTGTACAGTAGATGTGTCAAGGTATACTTCATTTGTTTTTTTTTCCTCTGCTTTAATATCCGATTTTTGTCCGATTCAGTAAATTAGAGAGCGGATTTAAGGCTAGACTAAACCATAGCAGGCGTTGTGTTTTGCTCTGGAAAATGCCTCCATTTATTTTGAAAACAGTAGTTGTTCCTTTGAGGTTGTTAATAGGGTGATTACTGTCTGCCAATGCTTCAGATGTTCTAAGTATCAGGTGTATATATTAGGAAGTTCTTTTAACCGTGAATGAGGGACAGAATCAAATGGTTGTTGATAGACAATATAAAATTTAAAGATTTCTGCTTTCCCCAAGACTTGATATAGAATTAGATAATATATTACCAATTGTTTCTTAAATCTGTTCATACATTAACAGTATTCTTTCTGCTCTTCTGTAAGTATATTGTGGTTCGCTAAGTGAGTGGTTATTAGATATGACATGCACAATGTTACAATTTTAAATATAAAATTGTCTCATTATTATTAAGAGCTAATAAGAACATTGAATAGTGACCATTCAATAGTCTTATAAAATGCAGAATTAGAGATGTCCTTTTGGCTGGCGGTTCTTACATTCAGCCTTTGATATCTTCTGCCCCACGGGAGTATGGAAGAGAGAGTTTTGCGGTGGGTTAGGGTTCAGCAAACAAGGCTTTGGGTGGGGGAAGTAGTGTTTTGCTAACTGGATGGAGTACTTCCAGGAGGTGACAAATGAAGTTACACAGTGGATATTGTCTACTCGGATATTAGTCGGGTGTTTGACAAGGTCCCACATCGGAGTCTCATACAGAAAATTAACATGCTTGGGAACTGTGGTAAAATGGCCTTTTGGATTCATAGTTTTCTTCTTCATAGCAGACAGTTGGTAATGAGGGTTAACCTGGCTGACGATCTTTGACCAGTGATTATCCACAAGGAACCACACTGGTATCAGCCATATATGTCCCCCTCTCCAAAAGTGGCCTCAAAAACCTACCCAACAATGCTCTTGGAATTATTTTACCATAAGGACCACTTTACCAGAAACCAAGCCCTCCCACCCCACCCACTCACCTCTTTCAATTTAGGATTGGAATAAATGTTGGGGCTGTCAATGAGAGTCGCTTCCCAGAGATGCTCTCAGCATCCTGGCGAAAACATTTCCCTGAATTCATATCCCAGAAATGCTCTTTTATCTGGACAGCTGCATTTCCTCTAATGCACATCCTGGAAATCCTCGGAAGAGGTAATAGATTTCCTGTAGTGGGATAACGGGTGCCCCACTACACCACATGTACCACAGCCACACATTTCCCCTCTCCCCTGACCATCCCTCCAACAAGGCCTCACATTTACCCTCCTCCCTGCCACATTCTGTGAACACATCACCCTCAGATTTTACTCACTGATTCCTTGCTGTTGGCTTGACAATTCTGTATTTAACGAGGCAGTCGACTTACTTGTGCCGGTGCCAGGATCCTGAGCAGCGTCTCTGGACTGACAGACAGTCGCCTCACTTGTACTGGTTCCAGGGTCCTGCTCTGTGTCTCTGACGTCACTGTCTCTGGGCTGACAGACAGTCGCCTCACTTGTACTGGTGCCAGGATCCTGAGCAGCGTCTCTGGACTGACAGACAGTCGCCTCACTTGTACTGGTTCCAGGGTCCTGCTCTGTGTCTCTGACGTCACTGTCTCTGGGCTGACAGACAGTCGCCTCACTTGTACTGGTTCCAGGGTCCTGCTCTGTGTCTCTGACGTCACTGTCTCTGGGCTGACAGACAGTCGCCTCACTTGTGCCGGCTTTAGGGTCCTGATCAGTGTCTCTGACGTCACTGTCTCTGGGCTGACAGACAGTCGCCTCACTTGTGCCGGCTTTAGGGTCCTGATCAGTGTCTCTGACGTCACTGTCTCTGGGCTGAATTTGCTCTCCCTCCTCTGCGGCCGGACCACATTCAACTGAGACATTGTTCTCAATCTGACCCTGCTTTGGTGCATTGTTTCCGGTGTCCCAATCACCTTCACTCGATGAACCGCCTCGTGAAAACCTCTTGAGTGCTTTCCTCAGCCGATTTAATTTCCCGCCTGAAATAAATGACGAATTACAAGTTATACTAGACTGATTTAGAGCTCAGCAAAACAAGGATTCACAAAGGGTGGCTACAATAAGACCATAAGATATAGGAACATACTTAGGCCATTTGGCCCATCGAATCTGCTCTGCCATTCAATCATGGCTGATCTTTTTTCTCGTCCTCAATCCCATTTCTCGGCCTTCTTCCCATAACCTTGGGTGCCCCACATACTCGCCTTACACTTTGACATACAGTATCCTGTCTCCTGGGTCACAGACTGACCATTGCCTTGATACGCACACTGTCCAGTCCCCTGGTTCGCAGACTGACCTTTCCCTTAAGACGCACACTGTCCTGTCCCTTGGAGGAATCTTGTCTGTACCCTTTCCATCATAATGACATCCATTCTGTGCCCTATCTACGTGTATAAACTGCTCCAGGGAATCGTGCATCTGTACCCTTGGTCCCCCTCGTTCTACAACAATGTTCAGGGCCTTACAATTTACAATACAACTCCTGCCCTGGTTTAACTTTACAAAGTGAACGCACTCCTTGGAGCACTTTCCATGTTCGACTCAGTCTCCTTGTGAGTTTACATAACCCCACTATACCACCAAGTTTGACGTCATCCACAAACTATCGAACGACATTAATTTTATCTACGAAGTCTTTAATTGAAAGAACAAACAGTGGACCCAACAACCACCCACACCACAGTTACAAGCCTCCAAACTGACTAGCCCTCTATTATTAACCATCTGATTCCTTCCAGCTTGCCAGCTCTGTATCCAGTCGGCTGTTTCGCCCGCAAGAAAATGAATCTCAGGGTTTTTTTTTACGGTGACATACATGTACTTTGATTATAAATTCGCAATGAACTTTGAACTTTTAATACTCCAAAGATTACAGGTAGACAATGTGTGGAGTCGACAGCATGTTTACCGTCATTAGCTGCAGCACAGAATACAGGCGCAGAAAGATCTTGTGACAAGGTTATAAACTGTTGGTTGGACCAGGTGGAATAGCGTGTGCGTTCTGGTAACAATACTACAGGATGGTTATATTAGTACTGGAGAGATTGCAGATTGAATATTCAATTACAAAATATTTAATCGGATGAGAACATATTCTGCCTCAGAGAAAATCATCTTCCTTCATAGATGTTGCCTGATCTGCTGAGATCCCCTATCATTTTCTGTGTTATCCGCTTTAGTTCCCCTCTGGAAACGCCGTCTGAATCACATTAATCCTACTCACCAATGACATTGCATTGTCCCGATAGCTTTCTTTGATTCCATGTTTGTCTCCTGTTGTTTTATATTTCCTGTGCCATCGAAGCTCCTTAAACTTTTTTTTTGAGAGACCCACGTTCACCATTTGTCCACAGACCTGTCATTCATTGGGGTATTAAAACATCGAAGCAGACCACACATTTATCTACAACGAGCTACATCCTGATTCTCAGCTATTCTCGGCTCGGCTGCAGAAAACAGATTTCAGAAACACACCTCAGCCTCATCTCCTTCGCACAGCAGTCATGAAAACCAGGCGGGAGTTGATAGCTACCCTTCCAAAACCTGCAATGTTGTGTTATCACACAATCTCTGAAATCCCTGAAATGCTCCAATCATCTGGCTCTGAATTGTGTAAATGAAAGTTGGAGATGTCTGTCACCTCTAAACAGGCCCTGGTGTGCAACAAACCCTGAACCTGGACTTTTACATAACAAACAACACAACACCGCTGTCACATTCCTGTATGTTTGACTCTCAACCACCTGATTCAGGGTCTCTGGCTCCTTTCACTCAGGTGAAGCTTTGCATGGTGAGCAGAGTGATTCGACCATTATTGGTGTCAGGTCCCTGCGCTGGGACTGTTGGACTGATCGATTACACAAAGCCGCTTTACCAGTGGCATCAATGACACTGCTTGATGAAACTTTTCTCTGCCCTGTTAGCGTCTGTGTAAGTTTCTTCATCTGAGGTATTGTGCACCACAGGACAGAGGTTTAATTATAAAGAGCCCAGTGAACATACCTGTAGCCATTCTGATTCTGACTGACGATTGTTGATTGTTGTCGTCTTGTTTACACTTTGGTCGCGGTGCAGGACAGCTCCACCTGCTGGTGATGCCCTGAATTACACACAACAAGCAGACAGTGAGTCAGAGAGAGTAGGATTACTTTGCAAATGTGAGAGTATCACCATCCTCTGCATCAGAGCAGCAGTTCGCTTAGGGAGCAAACATTCCCTGTTAACATCAAGTCCCACACCACGTCTGTATGTTTGTCCAGTGATATCTGGCGCATCCTACTGACAGAATCACAGAGCAACAGAGCGCAGACACCGACCCTTCAGCACAATGGGACAATGACAACCACAGTGTCCACAGAGATGGTCCCAATTTCCTGTGTTTGGCCCATTTCCCTCCTGGCCTCTTCACTCCACCTACATATCCCAACTGCTTCTGGAATTATACAATTGTGCCTGCCTCATCCACTTCCTCTGGCACTTCCCTCCACATTATCACCAGCCTCTGTATGCAACCGTTGCTGCTTGTGTTGGCTTTACAATTTATTTACCATTCCTCTGCCATTCAGATCCCCTATAAGCTACGATAATCTTCACTGTGAGCACCATCTACTAATTTTGTGTCATCTGTGAACTTACTGATCAAGCCTTGTACATTCACATCCAAATGTGTGTAGGATAGTAACTGTTCGGGAACCTGGTGGTATGCATCTTGAGACACCTGTACTTTGTAGCTGATGGCAGCAGTGAGAAAAATGTATTGCCTGGGCAGTGAGGATCTTTGATGATAGATGCTGCCTTTCTACAGCAACATTTCATCTAGATGTGTTCAATGGTTAAGACCCGTGACATATTGGCCAAGTCCATTAACTTTTGTAGGATTTTCTGCTCAAAGGCATTGGTGTTCCCCGACCAGTCTATAATGCAGCCAGTCATCAGACCTTCCATCACACATCTGCAGAGGTTTGCCAACGTTTGCCAACAAAGATCTTGTTCTAGATGCTGTTGAGGGGGAGGATCTGACGGGGACGCCCAGGGTGACCGGGTCTCTGGCACTGAGCCTGGCGCTGTTGTGCAGGAGGGAAGGAGGGAGAACAGAAATGCGGTTGTCGTAGGGGATTCCACAGTCAGAAGAACGGACAGGAGATACTGTGAGCCTGATAGAGATAACTGCGTGGTGTGTTGCCTCCCAGGTGCCAGGGTACAGGATGTCTCGGATCGGGTCCTGAATATTCTAAAGGGAGAGGGTGAGCAGCCAGTTGTCTTGGTACATGTTGGTGCCAATGACATAGATTGGACAAGGGAGGAAGTCCTGAAGAGAGATTTCTGGGAGTTAGGAAGGAAGCTGAGAAGCAGGACCTCCAGGATAGTAATCTCGGGATTGCTACCTGTGCCACGTGCTAGCGAGGGCAAGAATAGTCGGATCAGGTAGATGAATGCGCGGCTGAGAGACTGGTGCAGGGGGCAGGGCTTCAGATTCTTGGATCATTGGGATCTCTTCTGGGGGAAGTATGACCTTTTCAAAAAGGACAGGTTACACCTGAACGTTGTGGTTTCGAGACTACCAGTAGTGTTCTTTATATCAGTTTTCACATTCACTGACCTTCCCTGCAGTTAAGCAGACTAATAATGTGAATGTTTTCACACCTGAATGAAAGTGAAACGACAAACCAGTTGGATATGGTTTTTTAGCAGAACAGCCTAAAGTTTTGCTTTAGGAAAAACTGCCTCCAGTTCTGTGGAATGTGCGGGGCCAGATAGCTGCTTGCACCAGACCCTAAGGTTGTTATATCACAGAAAAACAACCCACACCTTTTCCCAGTACTCTTTCAACCTTATTTATTTCTCTTCTATAGGTAGATGACCAAAACTGCAGTAAACACTCCAAATTCGAACGCACCAATGTCACCAACCTCAAAATAACACCCCATCTCCAGGATTCAGTACATTAATTTACGCAGGCAATCTGGAAAAGGCTCTTTTTTATGACCCAATCTACCTGTGGCACTACTTTAAGTGTATTATACACCAGAATACTAAAGTGAGTTTGTTTACGTGATTGAGAGTGAAATGTCAAACCGGTTGGAATTGGTTTCAGCAGAAAGGCCACTCTCTGCTCTAAAGAACATGCAGTCAGCTGGTTAAACACAGACCCTGAGCTCCGAGTCTCACAGAAAAGCAACCCACATTTTCCAAATCAATCAGTGATATTGCCTCTTCCCCCTTCCTTTCCAGTTCCACTGAAGAGTTTCGGCCTGAAACATTCCCCGTTGTATTCAGTTGCATACATATTGCCCAGACCTGCTGAGTTACTCCAGCATTTTGTCTTTCCCTGGTTACGAAAGATCCACGACTGGGAGTGTGTGGGCAGTTTGAAACCGCATCAAAACACATCCACACTGTTGAATATTCTTGGGGAATTAAGGTGTGAATCATTCAAGTCTGATATGAATTTCGGATCTTTACTCAATCAAATCTTTGTCTGTGATCAAGGAGTCACAGAGTCATAGTTAAGAGAGTCATATTGAAACAGAACACAGTACAGACGCTTTGTCCGAGCCATTTAAACCACCTGTTCCCGCCCACCTGCACAGTAGCCATATTCCCCCATCCATATTTTCAAAGGCGAAATCGTGCTCGCATGTACCACTTCTATTGGCAGCTCGTTCCACTGTCTCTCCGCTCTCTGATTGAAGACGTCTTCACTCATGTCCCCCTAAAACTTTTCACCTTTCACCCATAATGCATGATCTCTGGTTGTCGTTCCACCCGACTTCAGTGGAAAAGGCCTGCTTGCATTTACCTATCTATACGCATCATCCTGTTGTACTGCTCTATCGAATCCCCTCTCAATTTTTTTTGTTTCAAGGATTAAAGTCTGAAACTACTCAACCTTTCCTTATCACTCAGGTCCTCCGGAAACATCCTTGAAATTTTTCCCAGTACTCTTTCAAACTTACTTGCATCTTTCCCGTAGGTAGGTGACCAAAACTACACACAATACTCTAAATTCAGCCTCATCGATGTCTTATACAACTTCAAAATAACATCCTGTCTCCTGCAGTCGATAATTTAATTTATGAAGGTCATTTTGGCAAAAGCTTTTATTTACGACCCTATCTGCCTGTGGCACTACTTTCAATGAATTATGGACCTGTATTCCCAGATCCTTTTGTTCCACCACAATTTTTAGTGCTCTACTGTTTACTGTGTAAGACCTACCATAGTGCAACACTTCACACTTGCCTGCATTAAATCCCGTCTGCCATTGTCAGCGCAGAATTTCTAGCTGTTCCGGATCCCACTGTAACCTGTGAAAACTTGCCTCTCTGTCAACTACATCCCCAATCTCGGTGTCATATGCAAATGTGCTTATCAAGTTAAATAAGTTATCATCCCAATCATTGATGTAGATGGCAAACAGCAACAGACCCAACTACCATTCCTGCGGCTCTCCACTGGTCATAAGCCCCAATTAATGGAGATAATCATCTACCATCACTGTCTACCTTCTCCCAAAATGCCATTGTCTACTCCAATTTATGTCCTTACGTTGAACATGATGCAAATGAATTTTCTTGACCAACCTCCTACACGGGATTGTTAAATGCTAGCAAAAGTGTACGTAAACAACATCAGTCCTGTCTTTTCAAATACTTATATATGCAGTGCTTCTAATAACTTCCACACTACTGATGTCAGAAGCACTGGTCTATAGTCTTCTGGGTTTTTTTTCAGCCTTTCTTCAACAGCAGAATAATGTCATTTACTTGGATTTTCAGAATGCGTTTGATGAGGTGCCAGACATGAGGCTGCTTAACAAGGTAAAATCCTATGGCATTACAGGAAAGACACTGGCATGGATAGCAGAATGGCTGGCAGGCAGGAGGCATCGAGTGGGAATAAAGGAGGCCTTTTCTGGTTGGCTGCCTAGTGGTGTACCACAGGGGTCAGTATTCGGTCTGCTGCTTTTCACATTGTTTGCCAATGATTTAGATAATAGAATTGATGGCTCTGTGGCAAAGGTTGCGGATGATATGCGGGTAGGTGGAGGGGTAGGTAGTGCTGAGGAAATAATGTGACTGCAGCTGGACTTAGACAAATTGGAAGAATGGGCAAACAGTGTCAGATTGAATACAATGTTGGGAAAAGTATGATGATGCATTTTAGTACAAAGAATGATAGTACACATTATCATCTAAATGGGGAGAAGGTTCAAATGTCAGAGCTGCAGAGGGACTTTGGAGTCCTCATGTAAGACTCCGAGGAAGTTAATTTATAGTTTGAATCTGCGGTAAAGAAGGCAAATAAAATGTCCTTTATTTGATGGGGAGTAAAATATAAAAAACAAGGAGATAATGTTGTTTGAGATAATGCCGAGCCTTTATAAGACACTAGTCAGGCCACACTTTGAATATTGTCAATGGTTTTGGGCTCAATATCTCCGAAAGGATGTGTATTCATTGTGCAGAGTACAGAGGAGATTAACGAGGATGATTCCAGGAATGAAGGGGTTAACATCTGAGGAGTGTTTGGCGGCTTTGAGCCAATATTCACCGGCATTTAGAAGGATGCAGGGGTGGGGTGGGGGAGGATCTCATTGAAACCTACCGAATGTTGAAAGGACTGGCTAGGGTGGAAGTCGAGTATCTTTCCTTTGGTGGGGGTATCCAACACTAGAGGGCACAGCCTCAAAATTGAGGAAGGTACCCTTTAGAGCAGTGTTAAGAAGAATTTTTAGCCAGACTGTAGTAGATCTGTGGAATGCTTGGCTACAGGCTGCACTGGAGGCCAAATTCATGCATATATTTAAGGGGAAATGTCAGAGTTTACTGATCTGTCAGGGCAAAGGACATGACGAGAGGGCAGGTGTATGGGGTTGTTCTTGATGCTGGATCAGCAGCTTGATACCACCCAAAATGCACCTCCTACGGTTTGCCGACTAGAAACATAGAAAACCTACAGCACAATACAGGCCTTTCGGCCCACAAAGCTGTGCCAAACATGTCATTACCTTAGAAATCACTAGGCTTACCCATAGCCCTCCATTTTTCTAAGCTCCATTTACCTATCCAGAAGTCTCTTAAAAGACCCTACCGTTGCCGGCAGCCCATTCCACGCACTCACCACTCTGAGTAAAATACTTAACTCTGACATCTCCTCTGTACGAACTCTCCAGCACCTTAAACCTGTGTCCTCTTGTGGCAACCATTTCAGCCCTGTCAAAAAGCCTCTGACTATACACATGATCAATGCCTCTCATCATCTTGTACACCTCTATCAGGTCACCTCTCATCCTCCGTCGCTCCAGGGAGAATAGGCCGAGTTTACTCAACCTATTCTCATAGGCATGCTCCCCAATGCAGGCAACATCCTTGTACATCTCCTCTGCACCTTTTCATTGGTTTCCACATCCTTCCTGTAGTGAGGTGACCAGAACTGAGCACAGCACTCCAAGTGGGGTTGACCAGGGTCCTATATAGCTGCAATGTCCCACTGTAACCTCTGACAGCCCTCCACACCATCCACAACACCCCCAACCTTTGTGTCATCAGCAAATTTACTCACCCATCCCTCCACTTCCTCATCCAAGTCATTTATTGAAATCACAAAGACCACGGGTCCCAGAACAGATCCCTGAGGCACACCACTGGTCACCGGACTCTATGCAGAATATGATGCATTTACAACCACTCTTTGTCTTCTGTGGGCAAGCCAGTTCTGGATCCACAAAGCAATGTTCCCCTGGATCCCATGCCTCCTACTTTCCCATAAGCCTGCGATGGGGTACCTTCTCAAATGCCTTACTGAAATCCATATACACTACATCTACTGCTCTTCCTTCACAAATGTGTTTAGTCAGATCCTCAAGAAATTCAATCAGGCTCGTAAGGCACAACATGCCCTTGACAAAGCCATGCTGACAATTCCTAATCATATTATACCTCTCGAAATGTTCATAAATCCTGCCTCTCAGGATCTTCTCCATCAACTCACTGGTCCATAATTTCCTGGGCTAACTCTACTCCCTTTCTTGAATGAAGGAACAACATCCGCAACCCTCCAATCCTCTAGAACCTCTCTCGTCCCCATTGATGATTCAAAGATTATCGCCAGAGGATCAGCAATCTCCTCCCTCGCCTCCCACAGTAGCCTGTGGTACATCTCATCCGGTCCCGGTGACTCACCCAACTTAATGCTTTCCAAAAGCTACAGCGCATCCTCTCCCTTAATATCTACATGCTCAAGCTTGTCAGTCTGCTGCAAGTCATCACTACTATCACCAAGATCTTTTTCCATAGTGTATACTGAAGTAAAGTATTCACTAAGTACCTCTGCTGTTTCCTCCGGTTCCATACACACTTCCCCACTGTCACACTTGATAGGTCCTATTCTTACACATCTTACCCTCTTGCTCTTCACATCCTTGTAGAATACCTTGGAGTTTTCCTTAATCCTGCCCGCCAAGGCCTTCTCATGGGCCCCTCTGGCTCTCCTAATTTCCTTTTTAATCTCCTTCCTGTTAGCCTTATAATCCTCTAGATCTCTAACATTACCTAGCTCTCTGAACCTTTTGTAATCTTTTCTTTTCTTCTTGACTAGGTCTATTACAGCCTTTGTACACCACAGTTCCTGTACCTTACCATAACTTCCCTGTCTCATGGGAACATACCTATGCAGAACTCCACACAGATATCCCCTGAACATTTGCCACATTTCTTCCATACTTTTCCCTGAGAACATCTGTTTCCAATTTAAGCTTCCAATTTCCTGCCTGACAGCCTCATAATTCCCCTGACTTCAATTAAACACTTTTCTAACTTCTCTGTTCCTATCTCTCTTCAATGCTATTGTAAAGGAGATAGAATTATGATCACTATCTACAAAGTGCCCTGAGAGATCTGATACCTAACCAGATTAATTTCCCAATACCAAATCAAATACAGTCTCTCCTTTTCTAGGCTTATCTACATATTGTGTTAAGAAACCTTCCTAAACACGCCGAACAAACTCCACCCCACCTAAATCCATTGCTCCAGGGAGATGCCAACCGACATTTGGGAAATTAAAATCTCCCATCACGAAAACTCTTATAATTACACCTTTCCAGGATCTGTTTCCCTATCTGCACTTTGGTATCCCTGTTACTATTGGGCGGCCTATAAAAAACACCAAGTTATTGACCCCTTCCTGTTCCTAACCTCCACCCACAGAGACTCAGTAGAAAAACCTTCCACGACGTCCACCTTTTCTGCAGCCGTGACACTATCTCTGATCAACAGTGCCACGGCCCCAGCTCTTTTGCCTCCCTCCCTGTCCTTTCTGAAACATCTAAAATCCGGCACTTTCCTGTCCCTGACCTCCATCAGGTCACCTCTCATCCTCCGTCGCTCCAAGGAGAAAAGGCCGAATTCATCAAGCTATCCTCATAAGGCATGCTCCCCAATCCAGACAATATCCTTGTAAATCTCCTCTGCACCCTTTTTATGGTTTCCACATCCTTCCTGTAGTGAGGTGACCAGAATTGAGCACAGGACTCCAATTGGGCTCTGACTGGGGTCCTATATAGTTGCAACATTACATCACGGCTCTTAAACAATCCATATACACTGTATGGCTCTCCCTTCATCAATGTGTTTAGTCTGAAACAATCGATCGACAAATGGTGCAATAGCCACAGCTCTACATACCGTCCTTACACATCTGGAGAAGAAGGATGCTTATGTGAGAATGCTGTTCTTGGACTAGAGTTCAGCATTCAATACCGTAGCTCCATCCAGGCTCAATAAGAATCTCAGAGCCCTCGCCTTGACCCTGCCTTGGGCAGCTGGATCCCAGACTTCCTGTCATGTCACCAGCAGGTTGTAAAAAGTGGGCTCCCTCACTGCCAACCCACTGACTGCCAACACAGGTGCACCTCAGGGCTGCGTATTGTGTCCTCTCCTTTAGTCCCTGTATACTCATGACTGTATCACCACCCACAGCTCCAATCTGCGAATTTAATTTGCCGACAACGCTACATTGATTGGCCTAATCTCAGTCAGTAACGAGGTGGCCTACAGGGAAGAAGTCAAGAAAACAACCCTTCCTCAATGTTGCCAAAACAAAGGAGCTGGTTGTAGACTACAGGAGAAATGGAGACGGGCCAACCCCTATTGATCATTGGATCTAGGGTTGAGAAAGTGAACAGCTTTAAGTTCCTCGGCATCCACATCACTGAGGACATCACAGTTCCATACTTACCGGCTGTGTGGTGAAAAAGGCACAACGGTGCCTCTTTCACCTCAGACGGTTGAAGAAGTCTGATATGGGCCCCCAAATCCTAAGAAACCTCCACAGGGGGACAATTGAGAGCATCCTGACTGGCTGCATCACTGTCTGGTATAGGAACTGTACCTCCCTCAATCGCAGGAACCTGCAGAGAGTGGTGCGGACCGCCTAGCGCATCTGTAGTTGTGAACTTTCCACTATTCAGGACATTTACAGAGACAGGTGTGTAAAAAGGGCCTGAAGACTCATTGTGGAACCAAGCCATCCCAACCATAGTCTATTCCAGCTGCTACCGTCCGTGAGATGGTACCGCAGCATAAAATCCAGGAGCAACAGGCTCCTGGACAGCTTCTTCCACCAGGCCATCAGACTGATTAACTCACGCTGACTCGAGTGTACTCTATATTACATTGACTGTTCTATTTATTATAAATTACTTTAAATAACTATGATTGCACATTGCACATTTAGATAGAGATGCAACATAAAGATTTTTACTCCTCACGTATATGAAGGACATAAGAAATAAATCCGATTCAATTTCATTTAATTCATCTCAGTCCCAGACAGTGCACCTCCTTTTACAGAGACTGGGATCCCTGATTCAACCGGTAATGATTTTGTGCATTTCAATGTGTTCACCTCTCAGTCCTCGATTCTCTAAATGAAAAGGTTATCACATTTGATTGTTCTTCATATGATGACCCCACCACCCCAGGGATCAGTCTGGTGAATCTTCATTGCACTGTCTAACCTCACCCGTGTTTCCACCATGACTCTTCTCCCACCCCTAACACTATTTCCACCTTCCCACCACCCCCTCACCTGGATCCACTTCTCACTCCCCAGCTCTTGCCCCATCCCCACCCCTCACACATCTTCTCAATTTCCCATCTACTGTCGGTCTTAAATACCCCCAACATGGCCTCCATAGCTGCCTTCACAAATTCACCACACTCTGGCTAAAGAAATTTCGCTGCATCTTGGTTTTAAATATGCACCCCTCTATCCTGAGGGTCATTCACTATATTAAGTGTCTGCAAATTGACCGCCTGGGTTGCTGATCAGGATCTTCCGCAGGGAGAGTTAAGTTTAGGGAATACATCTTTCAGGAGCGCAGATAGCTGGAAGATAAATGAATAAGTGGCCAGCAACACACATAAAATTTGCTGACGAATGCAGCAGGCCAGGCAGCATTTATAGGAAGAGGTACAGTGAACGTTTCGGGCTGAGACCCTTCATCAGGAGTAACTGAAAGAAGAGATAGTAAGAGATTTGAAAGTAAGAGGGGGAGGGGGAGATCCAAAATGATAGAAGACAGGAGGGGGAAGGATGGAGCCAAGAGCTGGAAAGTAAATAAGTAACAGATGGGGTATGAAGGGGATGTAGGGCATTAACGGAAGTTAGAGAAGTCAATGTTCATGCCATCAGGTCGGAGGCTACCCAGACGGAATATAAGGTGTTGTTCCTCCAACCTGAGAGTGGCTTCATCTTGACAGTAGAGGAGGCCGGGGATAGACATATCAGGGTGGGAATGGGACATGAAATTAAAATGTGTGGCCACTGGGAGATCCTGCTTTCTCTGGTGGACAGAGCGTCGGTGTTCAGCGAAATGGTCTCCCAGTCTGCGCTGGGTCTCGTCAATATATACAAGGCCGCATCGGGAGTACTGGACTCACAGGTGGGGTGTTGCCTCACCTGGAAGGACTGTCTGGGGCGCTGAATGGTAGTGAGGGAGGAAGTGTAAGGGGATCTGTAGCACCTGTTCCCTTTACAAGGATAAGTGCCGGGAGGGAGATCGATAGAGAGGGATGGGGGATGAATGGACAAGGGAGTCGCACAGGGAGCAATCCCTGCGGAAAGCAGAGAGAGGGGGGTAGGGAAAGATATGCTTAGTGGTGGGATCCCGTTGGAGGTGGCGGAAGTTATGGAGAATTACATGTTAGACCCGGAGTCTGGTGGGGTGGTAGGTGAGGACAAGGGGAAGCCTATTCCTAGTGGTGTGGTGGGAGGATGGGGTGACAGCAGATGTGCGTGAAATGGGAGAGATGCATTTGAGAGTAGAGTTGATGGTGGAGGTGGGAAGCCCCTTTCTTTAAAAAAGAACAAGCAGGTTTGAGGATCTTGGGTAGGAGGTAGAAACGGGAAGTGCGGAGTGTGGGAACTATAAGGTTGGTAGCAGTGGATGGGAGATCCCTTGAGCAGATAAAGTTGGTGATGGTTCCTACACCCTGCACTTCCCATTTCTACCTCCTACCCAAGATCCACAAACCTGCCTGTCCAGGTAGACCCATTGTCTCAGCTTGCTCCTGCCTCACCGAACTCATTTCTGCATACCTCAATACGGTTTTATCCCTCCCTTGTTCAATCGCTCTCTATGATCATGACACTTCTCACATTCTGAAATTTTTTGATGATTTTAAGTTCCCTGGCCCCCATCACTTTATTTTCACCATGGATGTCCAGTCCCTGTATACCTCCATCCCCCACCAGGAAGGTCTCAAAGCTCTCCGCTTCTGCTTGTATTCCAGACCCAACCAGTTCCCCTCTACCGCCACTCTGCTCTGTCTAGCGGAATTAGTCCTTAATCTTAATAATTTCTCCTTTGGCTCCTCCCACTTGCTCCAAACTAAAGGTGTAGCTATGGGCACCCATATGGGTCCCAGCTATGCCTGCCTTTTTGTTGGCTTTGTGGAACAATCCATGTTCCAAACCTATACTGGTATCCGTCCCCGACTTGTCCTTTGCTACATTGACGACTGCATTGGCGCTGCTTCCTGCACGCATGCTGAGCTTGTTGACTTCATTAACTTTGCCTCCAACTTTCACCCTAACCTCAAGTTTACCTGGTCCATTTCCGACACTACCCTCCCCTTTCTTGATCTTTCTGTCTTATCTCTGGAGACAGCTTATCTACTGATGTCAACTATCAGCCTCCGGACTCTCACAGCTACCTGGACTATTCCTCTTCTCACCCTGTCTCTTGCAAAAATGCCATCCCCTTCTTGCAATTCCTCTGTCTCCGCCGCATCTGCTCTCAGGATGAGGTTTTTCATTCCAGGACCGAGGGAGATGCCCTCTTTTTTACCTGTTTCGACGTGTCAACCCATCGCCTCCTCCTGTGCCAAGATGAGGCCACCCTCAGGTTTTTATAAAGCTGCAACACAACTTCCAGACTTTTGAACTCAAATGTCTCGACTAATAAAGACAACCATGCCATTTGGCTTCTTAACCACTCGATCAATCTGTGCAGTCATTTTCAGGGAGAGATGAATGTGGACTCTAAGATCCCTCTGATCATCATCACTGTTCAGCATCTTGCATTTAACAGTGTCCTGTCTCTTTACATTTGGCCAACCGAGCTGCCAAGGTGATCGTCTCTAATCAAATCTCACTGAGTTGTCTCAGGTCCTGTTGAATTTGACAAATGCACAAGTACGGGAAGTTACAGGGACAGAGAAACACTGACTTGTAGCAACATCACAGGCAAGCACATTCTGATGACACACGGAAAACAAATTATACGATTCTCTGTCAGTAACAATATAGAAATATATTTTACGTCACCATGCTAACAGGACCAGAACAACAGGGACTGGACGGCGGCTCATCTCAGACGGTTCGGTGTGAAGGTCTCACAACCCGGACCGACCCCGGCAGATTCTGTCAAGGAAGCGAGGCGAGGCCGCCAGTTTGGGAAAGTTCATCCCCTCCCGCTTCAGGTTTCACCGATCACCTTGTGTTTCTCTCTCCCTTTCCCACCCCCACCTTTTATTCTCCTGTCCTGCCGAAGGGTTTCGGCCGGTAACGCGACTGTACTCTTTTCCTGGGTGCTGCCGGGCCTGCTGAGTTCCTCCAGCACTTTGCGGAAGTTGCTCGCATTGCCAGCATCTGCCGATTTTCCTCTTGTTTGAGTTCGGAAAAGTTAAAGGGACTCACTGCCCAACATCAGAACTCCCCGCTCGGGACCGGCTTCAATACTCACCGAATGGAAATTGTTGGTGTTGCCCCGCAGAGAATAATCCGTTCCCGGATCCCGAACCCGATCCCACCGCCGACTCACTTCAACAAAGGACGGAAAACAACACCGCCCTGCCCGTACTGAGCATGCGCGATGTCGTCTGCGCGTCATCAGCGCGGTGGGCGGGGCCTCTGAACCAAACCTGCGGCTCTCTCCGCCAGAGAAAGTAGGATCTCCCAGTGGCCAAACATTTTACTTCCACATCCCATTCTGACATGTCTATCCACCGCCTCCTCTAGTGTAAAGACGAAGCCACACTTAGGAACAACACCTAATATTCCGTCTGGGTAGCCTCCAACCTGATGGCATGAACATCGACTTCTCTAACTTCCGCTAGGCCCCACCCTCGTACCCCATCCATTATTTATTTTTATACACACATTCTTTCTCTCACTCTCCTTTTTCTCCCTCTGTCCCTCTGAATATACCCCTTGCCCACCCTCTGGGGCCCCCCGCCCCCGTCTTTCTCCCTGGGACTCCTGTCCCATGATCCTCTCGTATCCCTTTTGCCTATCACCCGTCCAGCTGTTGGCTCCATCCCTCCCCCTCCTGTCTTCTCCTATCATTTTGGATCTCCCCCCTCCCCCTCTCCCTCTCCCTCTCAAATCTCTTATTAGCTCTTCTTTCAGTTAGTCCTGATGAAGGGTCTCGGCCTGAAACGTCGACTGTACCTCTTCCTAAAGATGCTGCCTGGCCTGCTGTGTTCACCAGCGACTGTGATGTATGTTGCTTGAATTTCCAGCATCTGCAGATTTCCTCGTGTTTGCAGCTGCCGCATCTCTGCGGCAAAACGGGATCACGTGACGGGAGAAGGGTCTCCCACGTGACCCGGTGACGTCTCCTCGCCCCTCACACGCTGCCCGACGCATTCCCACTTTATTTCATTATTTCCCGTATTATTTCAGCAACATTTTTAATTTTTCCCTCCATATCTTCCCTGTCCCTTCCTCTCCACCCCCCCCCCCGGGTCACAGAGTTCTATGTTTATTAACACTAATTTCTATTCACATTCCTCCGATCACTGAGTCTTCACCACCCTCTGTGGTGGGGATTTACAGACATTCACCACCCTCGGAGTGGAGACATTTCCCCTCATCTCAGTCCCGGACAGTCCACCTCCTTTTTCAGAGACTGGGATCCCTGGTTCAACCGGTAATGATGTTGTGCATTTCAATGTGTTCACCTCTCAGTCCTCGATTCGCCAAATGAAAGGGTTATCACATTTGATCTTTCTTCATATGATGACCCACCACTCCAGGAATCAGTCTGGTGAATCTTCATTGCACTCTCCATAACAATTACTCTCTAACCTCTTTGTTAATCCTCTATGGAATTAATTTCCATCTTCTGCAGCCCCGTGTTGCCCCAACCACTCACCTCCCACCCCGTCACTATTTCCACCTTCCCACCTCCTCCTCACCTGGATCCACCTCTCACTCCCCAGCTCTTGCCCCATCCCCACCCCTCACCTCTTTTCTCGGACTATTTCCCGTCCACTCTCAGTCCAGAGGGAGGGTCTCGGCCCGAAATGTTGACGGTCCATTTCCCTCCACAGATGCTGCCCGACCCACTGAGTTCCTCCGGCAGTTTGTTCTTTGGTCTGTGTGACCCGTGTTAGTGTGGGGAGCGGGATTTTACACCATATTCCCGGTACAGTCTCAACAAAACACAAATAATTGTCACTTTGCCCGGACCATTGGCCCCGCTCGCAGGGCAACAGTCTGCCGGTGTTTGCCCCCCAATGTGGTGAATCGCCACCACCGTGGGCTCAGACATTTCCACAGATGAGCCCCTCCTGTCCCCACCGGGACAAACATCCTGTCCGCCCCCTCTCTCACCGTCTTCATCCTCTCCCTCCCCGGGGAACCGGCATCAAACCGACGGGCCGAGCGGTCTCCTCCTACCTCTCAGCGACACATCAGACTCCGGCCGCAGGAGACGCTTCACAAACGCCCCAACTTCCCTCGGAGGGAAATGGAAATAAATCAGAAAGCGGACATTTACTTTGACGGTTGTCCCGCCGTGACGGAAAGTTCGGGAGACGGTGTCAGCGGGGGTAACGCCCTCTCGGCTGGTCCGCCTCCGCTATTGGCTGGAAGCAGTGATTGACATCGCTTCGTACCAATGGGAATAGCGCAGCGCGTGACTCCTCTGTAGACAGCGGTGGGGGAGGGGCTGGTCACGTGATTCGTAGCCCGGCCGTTAAACCGACCAAGCTCGAGCTCACCAGCGCGCGGGGCACAAAAGGCCCCGGATGATCGGTTGAGGTGAGAAGGGATCTCCGGGTTGGGGGTCTCACCGGGCGGCGTTTTCAACACCGACTTCGGGTAGTTGCTGTGACTCCGGACTCCGTGACCCGCAATCCCGGGACAGTCCTGCTCTCTTCCCTCTCTCTCAGCCCCACCATCCGTACACGGGCCCCGGGGAGCTTCCGGCTGATGAGGGAATGGGAACCGATGGGTCTCTCAGATAGAGCTGAGCTCCAGCTGTCTAAATGCAAGGATCGGGAACTCGGAGAAAGGGAACAAAATCTTTTACATCAGCTGTTGTGAAAATCACCTTTGTTCTGCCTCCAGTCACAAACAAGAGAAAATCTGCAGATGCTGGAAATCCGAGCAACACACACAAATTGCTGGAGGAACTCAGCATTAGTACTCTTTTCCATAGATGCTGCCTGGCCTGCTGAGTTCCCCCAGCATTTTGTGTCTGTTGCTTGTTCCACCCCCTCTTGTTCTGGACTTTCTACCCGTGAGAACATGTTTTGTCCCACTCTCTCTGGGTACATAATGATATCAAACACCTTTGCCCTGGGCAACAAGTATCTTTCACATCACAAATGTGCCAGACTCCAATGAGACAGACTACTGCCCTTCCCTTCATATTCATTGGCATTGCCATCACTGAGTTCACCACCGTCAGTCACCTGGGGGAGGGTTCAGGGGAAATATTTATGTACAATACAGAAACTGGTGTTACCTGTGTGTATTGTGGTGATGCAAAAGTTGCTGGAGAATTTGCAAGTGGGAAGAAGTGGAGTGATATTTGAAAATCTGACACTTTATAGCATTATTTAGCAAGCAAATCAGATATGGACAGTGTGCAATTGCTCCAGTGAGAAAATCCTTCATTACCTGCTACAGACCTGTTACATACGTTGTGTGAGATTGCAGATCAAAATTATTACTGACAGTGATTTGCTAGCTGTTAAAATGAGTACCTCTATATATAAAATTCAGTGTGCACATGTTGTGTCGCCACTTTAAGGAGTTGGGGCCGGAAATGGATGAATTCCGTATCATCCGAGAGTCGGAGGGGGTGAGATAAAGAGAGGTGAGTTACACCCAAGGTGCAGGACGCAGGAAACTGGGTGAGAGTCGGGAAGGGGAATGAGGTTAAATAGCCATCGCAGAGTACTCTTGTGTCCATCCCGCACAACAACAGGTGGACCACTTTAGAAACTGTTGGGGGAACAGAACAAGAGGGGATGAATATCCTAGTGGTAAGGCTCGCTAGTGCTAGTGTGGGGAGAGGGTGATGTGGTTAAAATAAGTTGTAGGGGGAATGGGAGCCAGAATGACAGAACAGATGGGGAGGGTGAACGAATTGTATTGACTTTATTACATACATCCTTCACATACATAAGGAGTAGAAATCTTTATGTTACATCTCTGTCTGAATGTGCAATGTGTAATTTATGGTCATTTATAATAAATAGTTTGTACATATGGCAGTCAATATAACATAGAAATGCAATTGTATCAGCATGAATTAATCAGTCTGATGGCCTGGTAGAAGATGATGTCCCGGAGCCTGTTGGTCCTTTTGCTGTGGTACCGTTTCCTGGATGGTAGCAGCAGGAACAGGTTGTGGTGAATTGGGTTGCCAATATCCTTTGGGCCCTTTTTCACACAGAGGGTTATCGTTCTGTGGATTGCTCTGCCTCAGAAGGCAGTGGAGACCAATTCTCTGGATTCTTTCAAAAAAGAGTTGGATCGTGCTCTTAAAGATAGCGGAGTGAAGGGATATGGGAGGAAGGCAGGAAACGGGTACTGATTGCGGATGATCAGCCATGATCACAGTGAATGGTGGTGCTGGCTTGAAGGGCTGAATGGCCTACTCCTGCACCTATTGTCTATTGTCTACACACCTGTCTCTGTAAATGTCCTGAATAGTGGGGAGTTCACATCTACAGATGTGCTGGGCTGTCTGCACCACTCTCTGCAGGTTCCTGCGATTAAGGGAAGTACAGTTCCCATACCAGGCAGTGATGCAGCCAGTCAGGATGCTCTCAGTTGTGTTCCAGTAGAAAGTTCTTAGGATCTGGGGCTCCATCCCAAACTTCTTCAACTGTCTGAGGTGAAAGAGGCGCTGTTGTGCTTTTTTCACAACACAGCCGGTATGTACAGACCATGTGAGGTCCTCGGTGATGTTTATGCCAAGGATCTTAAAGCAGTTCACCGTCTCAACCCCAGATCCATTGATGTCATTCGGGGTTAGCCTGTCTCCATTCCTCCTGTCGTCCACAATCAGCTCCTTTGTTTTTTTTAGATTAGATTGGATTCAACTTTCATCAAAGTTGTTGGTGAACACAGCAGGCCAGGCAGCATCTGTAGGAAGAGGGGCAGTCGACATTTCAGGCCGAGACCCTTCGTCAGGACTAGTCTTCCTGAAGATGCTACCTGGCCTGTTGCGTTCACCAGCAACTTTGATGTGTGTTGCTTGAATTTCCAGCATCTGCAGAATTCCTGTTGTTTGGATTGAACTTTATCGTCATTGTGCCGAGTACAGATACAAAGCCAATGAGATGCAGTTAGCATCTGACCAGAAATGCAAAGAATAGTGTTATTTACAAAATAACTGAGAATAAAAAGTAAGTACTACAGCACACAAATATAAAAGTACTGAGACAGTACAATACGGGTGCAGTACTGCTTAGTGCTGTGATGTGAGGTTCAGCAGGGTCACAGCCTCAGGGAAGAAGCTCTTCCTGTGCTTGCTGGTGCGGGAGCGGAGGCTCCTGTAGTGCCTACCGGATGGGAGGAGAGTAAAAGTTCCATGGTTAGGGTGAGATGCATCCTTGATAATGTGTTTCGCCCTTCCCAGGCAATGTTTATGGTAGATGTTCTCAATGGTGGGCAATTGGGTGCCGATAATCCGCTGGGCAGTTTTCACCACACGGTGGAGCGCTTTGTGGTCCGAAATGGGACAATTGCCATACAACACTGAGATGCAGTTGGTGAGTATGCTCTCAATGGTACAGTGGTAAAAGTTTGTCATATCCTGGGACAGAGGAGAGCTTTATTGATGCTCCGCAGGAAGTAAAGGCGCTGTTGCGACTTTTTGATCAGGATGGAAGAGCTCAGGGACCAGGTGAGATCCTCGAAAATGTGGACACCAAGGAATTTGAAGCTTGATACACGCTCCACTACAGTTCCGTTGATGTAGATTGGGAGTGTGGCTCCTAGCATGCCTTAAGTCCACAATGATCTTGGTCTTCTGGGTGTTAAGGGCCAGATTGTCGTTGGTACACCACGCGGCCAGGTGCTGGACCTCGTCCCTGTAGGCCGTCTCATCATCCCCTCTGATTAGGCCAACCACCATGGTGTCATCTGCGAACTTGATTATGGAGTTAGAACCATGTACAGGAATGCAGTCATAGGTGAAAAGGGAGTACAGAAGAGGGCTCAGCACACAGCCTTGAAGCACGCCGGTGTTCAGGGTGAGAGTGGAGGAGGAGAGGTTATCTAACTGATTGGGGTCTGTTAGTCAGAAAGTCCAAGGTCCAATTGTAGATGGATGAGCTGATAGCAAGCTGGCCAAGTTTGGTGATCAGCTTGAAGGGGCTTACAGAATTGAATGCTGAACTAAAGTCAATGAACCTCATTCTGACGTAAGAGTTGGGGTTGTCCAGGTGGGTCAGGGCAGAGTGAAGTGCCGTGGAGATGGTGTCCTCTGTTGACATGTTGGTGCGATAGGCAGATTGATGGGGGTCCAGGATAGTGGGCAGACAGGATTTCAGATGTGATAGAACCAGTCTCTCAAAGCACTTTGCAATGATGGGGGTGAGTGCAACTGGGCGGAAATCATTCAGGCTCGTGGCAGTGGAATGCTTCGGCACTGGCACGATGGTGGTGATCTTGAAGCTTATGGGGACAACACCCTGGGCCAGGGACAGATTAAAAATGTCCATGAAGTCCCCGGCCAACTGCCCTGCACAGACTCTGACCACACGGCCAGGTATTCCATCCGGACCAGCTGCCTTCCGTACATTCACCCTGCTCAGGGTGGCACAAACATCAGAGGTGGAAAGTGAGAGAGACAGTTCACCAGGTGGGAGATCCGCTTTGAGGGTGACCTCCTTGTTCCCTCGATCAAAGCAAGTGTAGAAGTAATTGAGCTCATCAGGGAGGGTAGCAGAGCTGGAAGGGGGCACAGTACTAGGAGGTTTGAAGTCTGTAATGACCTGTATGCTATGCCACATGGGCCGGGGGTCAGAGGAGTTGAAATGCTCCTCGATTCTCTGTTTGTAAATGTGTTTAGCCTGAGAGATTTCCCTCCTCAGGTTAGCCCTGGCTGAGCTGTAAGCCTCCCGGTCTCCAGACCTGAAGGCTGAATCTCTGGCTTTGAGCAGGAGGTGAACCTCTCTGTTCATCCATGGTTTCTGATTGGGGAAAACTTTGTTTTAGTGATGTCTCTCTATCTACACACTTGTTGATGTGCTCAAGGACAGAGTTGGTTTATAAATCAATGTTAATCTGAGAGTCTATGGTGGCATGGGCAGCAAACACGCTCCAGTCTGTGTGCTGGAATTGGTGCTGAAGAGCAGAGTCAGCCCCCTCCAGCCAGATCTTAATAGTCTTCATTGTGGGTTTCACACGTTTAATGACCGGGCTATACTTGGGAAGCAGAAACAATGAAAGATGGTCAGATTGTCCCAGGTGGGGGAGGGTAGTGAGTTTGTAAGCGTCAGCCACATTTGTGTAGATATGATCTAAGGTTTTATTCCACGTGGTGGTGCATAATACATTTTGGTAAAATCTTGGAAGCACGGTACGTAGGTTACAATGATTAAAGTCCCCAGCGACAGTCAAAGCTCCATCTGGATGCAATGTCTGCAGCTTGCTAATAGCAGCACTGAGGTCTTTCATGGCTACTTTAGCGTTAGCATCCAGTGGAACATAAACTGCGACAGCAATGATGCATGTTTTGTGACAATGAGGGGAGGTTGTTTTCTTGACACCAGTCAGATGTTGTTCAGACACCAGATACAGTCAGCAATCAAATGGTTGAGCCTGGAGCCTTCTCCTCCCCACCCTCCCGCCACCTTCTTTATGGGGTCTCTGCCCCTACCCTCTTCAGTCCTGATGAAGGGTCATGGCCCGAAATGTTAACTGATCATTTCCACGGATGCTGCCCGACCTGCTGAGTACCTCCAGCGTGTTGTGAATGGTGCGATGAATGTGCTGAGCTGTGTATATCACAATGCAAGAAGCATCGCAGGAAAGCCAGATGAGCTCAGGACAGGGAATTCTGATATTGTAGCCATTATTGGGGACTTGGTTGCACCCAACAATCCAAGGGATTTAGAGGAACAAATTTGTAGAGAGATTGCAGACCATGCCAAGAAACAAAAGTTGATTCAGTAAGTGATTTTAACTTTCCATGTATTGACTGGGACTCCCATACTGTAAGAGGACTAGATGGGGTATAGTTTGTCAAATGTGCCCTTAATCAGTACATAAAATTTCTGATGTAGAAGTGTGCAATAGGCTGATGATCCAGGGCTGGTGACAGAAATTAGTGATCATAATGCCATGAGATTCAAAGTAAATATGGAAAAAAGGGAGGTCTGGACCATGGGTTGAGACTCTAAATTGGAGAAAGGTCAATTTTGATGGTATCAGAAAGGATCTGACAAGTGTGGTTTGGGACAGGCTGTTTTCTGGTAAAGGAGTACTCGGTACGTGGGAGGCCTTCAGAAGTGAAATTTTGAAGGTGTAGAGTTTGTATGTGCCTGCATAATAAAAGTTGAAAGTTAACTGGTGCAGGGAACCTTGGTTTTCAAGAGATACTGAGGCCCCGGATATTTTGTTCCTCTAAATGCCTCAGACTGTTGGGCACTACCAAGACTCACTAATGACTACAATATAATAATTCCACGCCCTGAGCTCATCGGACTTTTTTTTTTAGTCGTCTTCTGTTGGTTTCTAAAAGCTTCCCAATCGTTTTCACTCTTTCGTTTACCCTCTCTTTGGCTTTTATGTTGGCTTTGGCTTCTCATTTCAACCACGGTTGTGTCCTCCTGCCTTTCCAATGTTTCCACATCTTTCGGATGTGTCGATCACTGAGCTCCCAAATTGCTCCCAGAAACTCCAGCCATCGCTGCTCCGTTGTCACTCCCAACTTTTCCCTTCCAAACAAGTTTGGCCAGCTTCTGTGTCATAGAAACATGGAGAAGTTCAGTATAGAAACAGGCTATTTAGCCCATCTGGTCAATGCTGAAAAAACATTTAAGCTGTCTAATGCAAGGGTCCCCAACCTTTTTTGCACTGCGGACCGGTTTAATATTGACAATATTCTTGTGGAGCGGCCGACCCGGTGGGGTGGCGGTGGTGGGTAGGGTTGCCAACGGACAAGAGTAGCAGTCAAATACGTTGCGTTTACCCAGAGAAAGACAACAATGACCATGAAGCCTTGCGCGGGCACCAGTGCGCATGCGCGTCGTGACCTGCCGATTTTTCCTGCAAATCCTTTTTCGTGATTCTGTCGGAGTGTCAGGAGTGGGGGGGGGGGGGCGGTGTTAATCATGACTGGAATATACGTAATAAATGGCTAATACACCCAATTTCATTTCTAAAAGGGTTTATCTAACGAATTTAATATTAAACACACAGCACATATTTTCCTCGCATGAATATAGTGATAAGTCAATTATCAGAGGAGCTTGAAGTAAGTGATGAATGAACTTCCAGTAGAAGTGGCAGAAGCAGGTTCGATATTATCATTTAAAGAAAAATTGGATAGCTATATGGACAGGAAAGGAATGGAGGGTTATGAGCTGAGTACACGTCGGCGGGACTAGGTGAGAGTAGCATTCGGCACGGACTAGTAGGGCAGAGATGGCCTGTTTCCGTGCTGTAATTGTTATATGGTTATATAAGTAAGTCAATAGCATCATGACATTTTAAGTAACATTTGGATTTTAAACACACAGCACATATTTTCCCCGTATGAATATATAAGATCATTGGAACACACCAATATCGCTGAATCAGTGGGAGCCCTGGGCTTGTTTCCCTCCAACAACACGGTCCTATCGAGGGATGATGGGAGACAGCGATACTCGAAGTGAGTTCCTGTCCAGTCTATTCCGCAATTTAGTTTTCGTTGCATTCATTGGAGAAAACTCCGCTTCGCAGAGATATGTTGGAAATGGAAGCAACGTTTTCAGTGCTTTCGTGGCTATCTCAGGATATTTAGCCTTGACTTTGATCCAGAATGCCGACAGAGATGTTATTTCAAACATACTTCTCAGCCCGCCGTCATTTGCAAGCTCGAGGAGTTGATCTCCTTCCCGCGCTGACACAGATGACGCGCGGGTCATGACCTCACATGTGTAATGGCTGATCAGTGGCCGTGACGGGGAATGAGAAAAGGTGCAGCTGACTCATATCGCCAAATCATATTGTTTCCTTGTGGCCCGGGAGCACATGCTTTGCGACCCGGTGGTTGGGGACCGCTGGTCTAATGCAACTACCTGCACCGAGACCATCGCCCTCCATACCCCTATCATCCAGGCTCCCATCCAAACTTCTTTGAAATGGTGAAACCGAGTTCATATTCACCACTTGTGCTGACATCTCAATCCACACTCTCACGACCACTGCAGGAAAGAGCTTTTCCAAATATTCCCATTAAATTTTCACCTTCCCCACTTAACCATGACCTCTGGCCATCCCACGCAACCTCAGTGGAAAAAGCTGCTCGCATTTACCCTATCTATACCCTCATAATTTTGTATATTTCTAACAAATCCTCAAAGCAATGTATAATTTCCTTGTTTATGTTTAGAGCCTTTTTTAGATGTATAAGATGATGAGGGGCATTAATCGTGTGGAGAGCCAGAGGTTTTTTTCCCAGGGCTGAAATGGCTAACACGAGGGGGCATAGTTTTAAGGAGCTTGGAAATAGATACTGAGGGGATGTCAGGGGTAAGTTTTTCACACAGAGTGGTGGGTGCATGGAATGCACTGCCGGCTATTTGTGTGTGAGTGTTTCAGTTACTGTGGGGCCAGGAACCTATGCAGCTCAGTGGGAACAGGGAATAATACCAATGGAGAGAGTCAAACTGAGCCAGGTCACAGATTGGAGATGGCAGAAATGCCCCATTCTTATAAAAAAAGGAAGAGCATCAGAGAATTTGATGGTCATTCCAGATACCAGCACTGTGCCCAGTTAGAAGGTGATTTCTCTCTCCAACTTGGGTTGAACCTCACTGTAACGGTGTGATGCCAGATCACACCTTGGCAACTCAAGTGATCTCATCTGAAATGTTGTCCTTCACTCATTGATTGATTTTGTAAATCTTTTTACAGATTAAAAATGACAAGGAATTTGTCTACGGGAATCTCGAACACAACACGCCAGTTTTGCTGTCTTTGTCCAGATATTTAAGAAGTGGAGCAATGATTCACTCGATCATCCTTCCTGCTCAGACTGTGGGGAGAGATTCATTTGATCATCTGACCGACTGACGTGCCTGTCATCTTACACAGGGGAGAGGCCATTCACCTGCTCAGACAGTGGGAATGGATTCACTCCATCATCTCAACTGAAGGTACATCAGCAAGTTTACACTGAGACAAGCCCATTCACCTGTTCTATGTGTGAGACGGGATTCAGTCGGTCATCCCGCCTGTGGATACACCAGTCTGTTCACACTGAGCAGAGGCTGGTCATCTGCTGAATTTGTGGGGAAGGATTCACGCGGTTATCTGACCTAATGTCTCACCAGCGAGTTCACACCAGGGAGCGGCCGTTCACCTGCTCAGACTGCGGGAAGGGATTCGCTCGATCATCCCAACTGAAGGTACATCAGCGAATTCACACTGGGGAGAGGCCATTCACCTGCTCAGACTGTGGGAAGGGATTCACACAGTTAGCTAACCTACAAGCACATCAGCGAGTTCACACTGGGGAGAGGCCGTTCACCTGCTCAGACTGTGGGAAGGGATTTGCTCGATCATCTGATCTACAGATACATCAGCGAGTTCACACTGGGGAGAGGCCGTTCACCTGCTCAGACTGTGGGAAGGGATTCACTTCGTCATCTCAACTGAAGGAACATCAGAGAGTTCACACTGGGGAGAGGCCGTTCACCTGCTCAGACTGTGGGAACGGATTCACTTCGTCATCTCAACTGACGGTGCATCAGAGACTTCACACGGGGGAGAGACCGTTCACCTGCTCAGACTGTGGGAAGGGATTCACTCGATCACCTGATCTGCAGATACATCAGCGAGTTCACACTGGGGAGAGGCCATTCACCTGCTCAGTCTGTAGGAAGGGATTTACTCAGTCATCTCATCTGCAGATACATCAGCGAGTTCACACAGGGCAGAGGCCGTTCACCTGCTCAGACTGTGGGAAGGGATTCACACAGTCAGCTCACCTACAAGAACACCAGTCAGTTCACACTGGGGAGTGGCCATTCACCTGCTCAGTCTGTGGGAAGGGATTCACTTCCTCATCTAAACTGAAGGTACATCAGCGAGTTCACACTGGGGAGAGGCCATTCACCTGCTCAGTCTGTGGGAAGGGATTCAATTTATCATCTCATCTGAAGGTACATCAGCGAGTTCACACTGGAGAGAGGCCGTTCACCTGCACAGACTGTGGGAAGGGATTCACTCAGTCATCTGACCTACTGAAACACCAGCGATTTCACACTGGGGAGAGGCCGTTCACCTGCTCAGTCTGTGGGAAGGGATTCACTCGATCATCTGATCTACAGAGACACCAGCAAGTTCACACTGGGGAGAGGCCGTTCACCTGCTCAGACTGTGGGAAGGGATTCACTCAGTCATCCCAATTGAAGGTGCATCGGAGAGTTCACACTGGGGAGAGGCCGTTCACCTGCTCAGACTGTGGGAAGGGATTCACTCAGGCATCTCACCTACGGAGACACCAGTCAGTTCACACTGCATAGCGGCCATTCGCCTGCTCAGTCTGTGGGAAGGGATTCACTCGATCACCTGATCTGCAGATACATCAGTGAGTTCACACTGGGGAGAGGCCATTCACCTGCTCAGTCTGTGGGAAGGGATTCACACGGTTAGCTAGCCTACAAGCACACCAGTCAGTTCACACTGGGGAGAGGCCGTTCACCTGCTCAGTCTGAGAAGGAAGTCACTCAGTTGTCCAACCTGCAGAGACACCCGCAAGTTCATATAACCATATAACAATTACAGCACGGAAATAGGCCATCTTGGCCCTTCTAGTCCATGCTGAACGCTTACTGTCACTTAGTCACATCTACCTGCCTCTACCCTCCGTTCCTTTCCTGTCCATATACCGATCGAATTTTTTTTAAATGACAAAATCGAACCTGCCTCTACCACTTCTACTGGAAGCTCGTTCCACACAGCTACCACTCTCCGAGTAAAGAAGTTCCCCCTCGTGTTACCCCTGAACTTTTGCCCCTTAACTCTCAACTAATGTCCAGTTGTTTGAATCTCCCCTACTCCCAAAGGAAAAAGCCTATCCACGTCAAGTCTATCTATCCCCTTCATAATTTTAAATACCTCTATCAAGTCCCCCCTCAACCTTCTACGCTCCAAAGAATAAAGATCTAACTTGTTCAACCTTTCTCTGTAACTCAGGTTCTGAAACCCAGGTAACATTCTAGTAAATCTCCTCTGTATTCTCTCTATTTTGTTGACATCTTTCCTGTAACTCAGTGACCAGAGCTGTACACAATACTCCAAATTTGGCCTTACCAATGCCTTGTACAATTTTAACATTACATCCCAACTCCTATACTCAATGCTCTGATTTATAAAGGTCAGCAAACCAAAAGCTTTCTTCACCACCCTATCCACATGAGATTCCACCTTCAGAGAACTAAGCACCATCATTCCTAAACATGAGGAATTCTGCAGATGCTGGAAATTCAAGCAACACACATCAAAGTTGCTGGTGAACGCAGCAGGCCAGGCAGCATCTCTAGGAAGAAGTACAGTCGACGTTTCATGGGTATGGTGAATTTCTACCACTGTTTCCTCCCCTCAGCAGCCCGAATCATGCGCCCCCTGTTCACCCTGATGTCGGGTAAGGGCAAGGACATTACCTGGGATAAAGAGGCCGCAGCCGCTTTTGTTAAAACCAAAGAAGCCTTAGCAAACGCCGCGATGCTAGTGCACCCCAGAATGGGCGTTCCTACTGCCCTCACGGTGGACGCATCCAACACAGCAGTTGGTGGAGTGCTGGAACAACTCATCGAGAGTCGCTGGCAACCCCTGGCATTCTTCAGCAAACACCTACGACCACCCGAACTCAAATACAGTGCTTTCAACCGGGAGCTATTGACACTATACCTGGCAATCCGGCATTTCAGATATTTCTTAGAAGGTAGGCCCTTCACTGCGTTCACAGGCCACAAACCGCTTACCTTTGCGTTCACTAAGGTGTCCGACCCCTGGTCTTCCCACCAGCAGCAACATCTGTCCTACATCTCCGAATATACGACGGACATCCGGCATGTCCGGGAAAGGACAACATCGTGGCGGACGCACTATCCAGACCTACCATACAGGCCCTGTCCCAGGGGGTGGACTATGCAGCGCTGGCAGAGGCACAGCAGGCAGACGCTGAGATCCCCAGTTACAGGACTGCAGTCTCCGGTTTACAGCTCCAAGACCTCCCCGTAGGCCCAGGTGAGAGGACCCTACTGTGTTACGTAGCTACCGGCCAACCCCGCCCCATCGTCCCAGCAGCCTGGCGCCGGCAGGTTTCCGAATCCATTCACAACTTAGCGCATCCCTCCATCAGGACAACCGTCCGGCTGGTCGCCAACAGGTTCGTGTGGCATGGACTGCGTAAACAGGTCAGTGAATGGGCCAAAATGTGCATGCAGTGCCAAACGGCCAAGGTGCAGCGGCACACCAAGGCTCCGCTGCAGCGGTTCGAACCCACCCGCTGGAGGTTCCACCACATTCATGTGGATATCGTGGGGCCCCTGCCAGTATCACGAGGAGCGCGGTACCTCCTAATTATGATAGACTGGTTCACGAGATGGCCAGAGGCAGTCCCGCTCACCGACACCACCTCCGAATCCTGCGCCCGAGCACTGATCGCAACCTGGGTAGCCCGCTTCGGGGTACCTGCCCACATTACCTCCGACAGGGGAGCCCAGTTCACCTCCAGCCTGTGGTCGGCTATGGCCAGCCTTTTAGGATCGCAGCTACACCACACAAATACCTTCCACCATCACCTGAAGTCGGCTCTCATGGCCGGCCTGGAGGGGCCTAACTGGGTGGATGAACTTCCCTGGGTCCTGCTCGGAATTCGCTCGGCGCCCAAGGAGGATCTGCACACCTCGTCGGCCAAGTTGGTGTACGGCGCACCCCTGGTCGTCCCAGGAGAGTTCATACCAGCCCCAAGGGGGCAAGAGGAAGAACCCACAGCAGTCCTGGTCTGACTACGGGAGCGTCTCAGTAACCTGGCCCCCATCCCCACTTCACAGCACGGACAGAGCCCGACCTGCGTACCCAAAGACCTGCAGAACTGTAAGTTTCTTTTTGTATGACGGGGCGGACACTGGGCACCGCTACAGCGGCCCTACGAGGGGCCGTTTAAGGTGATCAGGAACAACGGGTCCACGTTCATGCTGGACATTGGGGGGGAGAGAGGAGGTTTTCACGGTGGACCGACTCAAACCGGCCCATGTGGACTTGGCGCAGCTGGTCCAGGCTCAGGCACCGCGGCGCAGGGGCAGACCTCCCAAACAGAGGCCAATCCAGACTGTGGACATTGGGGGAGGTATCGCCGGTTCTGGGGGCGGGGGGTGGTTACGTGGTGACCCACTTTCTAGCACACACGAACCGGCGCGCGCTGGCAGAGAGGCCGGCCCCAAAAAGGGCGCCAGGCCATCTTCAGCAGCAGGGGGGAAATCCCGTGCGCGTTAAGGGTCTGTGATTATGCATTCCCCACAGCAGTCCCACCCAGGGAGGGCGGGAACAGGAAGGCTTTAAAGCAGGCCGCGAAGTTTGAATAAATCTCTTTTATCACAACCCTAACTCACCGACTACGTGTGGTTATTTTTAGCGCTGTGTGTAGCACACAGCTACAATATAATATTTTCAAGTCTGCGAGCCAATACTTTGGATAAAATTTTAGTATCGAAATTGAGTAAAGAGATTGGTCTATACAAAGAACATACAGTAAGATTCTTATTCTTTTTGAGAATGAGCGAAATGGAAGCTTCGTAAGAAGACTGCGGTAGTCTTCCTGCCTTAAAGGAATCTGTAAGGGTAGAACATAAGTGTGGTATAAGCAAGGAGGAAAAAGCCTTATAAAACTCTCCAGAGAATCCAGCGGATCCTGGGGATTTCCCAGAATGCAATTCTCAAATAGCCTGAGCACTTTCCTCCTGGGAAATAGGTTGATCCAATTGCCTACAATCATCTAATGAAAGATTTGGGATATTTAATTGATCTAAAAATTATTCATTGCAATATTATCATTAACAGAGTCAGAACTATACAATTTAGAATAAAATTCCCTAAAAGTGTCATTAATTTCAAGGTGGTCAGTTGTCATGTCCCCATTAATTTTATGTATTTCTTTAATTTGCCGATTGGCTGAAAATGGCTTCAATTGATTAGCCAGTAGCTTACCAGTTTTATCTTCGTAAATATAAAGTTGACTGAGAGAAGGCGGTGGCGTGACGAAGCACACAGCGGCCACTCCAGCGATGAATATTGTTATTTGTCAAGTAGGATGCTGTGCACAATACTGATTTGACGGAGACAGATGTGAGAAGCACGGAGGAACATCTGGTGAAACTTCTGAAATGCCTGTTTCGCTGCCGCTGCTACTGTGCGATCCAGAATCTCCGCAGGGGAAGGCCCCGAATCCTTGGCTTTGCCTGTTGCTTGGCGGCCGGGACCAGGGTCAAAGCACTCAGCAGAGATGGTGCTGGATGTCGGAGGGCTGGTCGGAGGCTCGACCTTTTCGGATGGACTCAGAGTCGGCTGTGGTCGGGTGCTTCCAGGGTGCTACATCGGCAAGTTTGCGGCGCTGGAAGTTCATGGCAGGGAGAGTTTCTTCCTTCTACCGTCTGTGTGAAATGATGGGGCTATCGGGACTTTGAGACTTTTTTTTTTACCGTGCCCATGGTCTGCTCTTTATCAAATACAGTATTGTTTTGCAGGGTTGTAACTATGTTATAATTATGTGGTTTTTGTCAGTTTTAGTCTTGGTCTGTCTTGTGTTTCCGTAATATACTGGAGGAACATTGTATCATTTCTTAATGCATGCATTACTAAATGACAAACGAGGACTGAGTGTCCTCATAATCTAATCTTATCTTTTAAAAGTTGGCTTTCAATTGGATACATTAAAAGATCATATTTAGTTTTAGTTTCAGTACGTCTCTTATATGTTTCAGGATCAGGAACTGAAGCATATTTATGGTCCAGTTGCTTTAACTGATTGGCTAATTCATTTCTTTCTTTGTTAGCTTTTTTAATGATGTTTGTGATATAAGAAATAATTTGACCCCAGATGTATGCTTTAAAAGTATTCCATATGATAAGGCTAGATGTCTTTTCCAACATATTTTCTTCAACAATAAAGAGTAATTTGATTCTCCATAAATGTTTAAAAAATCTTCATCGGATAACAGAGTTAAATTAAATCGCCAAAATCTACTCATGGGGATAGGAACAGGAAGCTTTAAAAAATAGAATTACAGGAGAGTGGTCAGAGATAGCAATCTCTTTATATTCAACCGATTGAACTAACAGAATCATTTGACTACCAATAAAAAAGTCAATCCCAGTATAAGTATGATGGACATGAGAGAAAAAAAAGAATACTCCCTGTCCGTCAGATGAAGAAATCGCCAAGCATCAACTCTACCACATATGGTTAGAAAAGATTGGATAAACAAAGCTGATTTATTAAGTGTGGCTGGTTTAATAGATGAGCGATCTAATACTGGATCTAACCAGCAGTTAAAATTTCCTCCCATCACAAGGGAGTACGTACACAAATCTGGCAAAAATGAAAATAGACTTTCAAAAAATCATAGATCATCTACATTGGGGGCATAAACATTAGCAAAAACAATCAATTTACTGTCTGAACTCCGATACAATAACAAATCGACCATTAGGGTCCGAAACAACTTTATGCTGAATAAAGGAAATTGTATTGCCTACAAAAATCGAAACTCCACATGATTTTGCATTAAACGAAGAGTGGAATTGCATATCCTTCCACCGAGTAAAAAAAACGTAAGCTATCACAGCTGCGTATGTGTGTTTCTTGTAAAAAAAAAGGTGCTTTTAATTTTTGAATATAAGCAAACACTTTGTTCCTTTTGGTGGGGTGATTCAGCCCTTTCACATTCAAATTAAATAGGTTACTATTTCAAACCATTTTAAATACTAATCAACATGTAACTAAAAATATCTGGCCATAACTTATTAAAACTAGAAAGCAAACCATAAAGTAAGATATTCAAACAAACAATCATATATATTTTTTTTCTCTTTTTCAATCTTTATTAGTATCATAATAATAAACATACCACAGTATTGATACAAATTTATTGGGAATACAGCATTGTAATTTTCATAGTTAAATATAAGCCCAGTTGACACATGAGTATTAAGTCTCCCTATCATACATGATACAGATGAACAATATAAAACAAAAAAATCTATATAAAAAAATCATGAAAAAGAAAAAAAAAAACAAAAATATATCCCGGAAAAAAAAACTAACATAAACAATGTTAATCAACTGAACTAAAAAAAGGCACGGGCTGTTTTGTAACATTGTTAAAAAAAGGGAACCATTAGTGTTGTTGACTCCGTTCCTCTCACCATGTATTACAAAGAAATAAAATAAGTTTGGAAAAGGTCAAGTTACATCATATGAAAATGTTTAATAAATGGCCTCCAAGTCTTCTTCGAATTTAATAGAGGGATCATAAACAACACTTCTAATTTTTTTTTTCAAATTTAAACACAACATAGTTTGAGAAAATCAATGAAATGTGGTGGGAGGATTAATCTCTTTCCAATTCAGCAAAATGGATCTTCTAGCCATTAATGTAAGAAATACAATCATCCGACGAGCTGAAGGGGTTAAATGACTTGATTCTATCATTGGTAACCCAAAAATGGCAGTAATAGAGTGAGGTTGTAGGTCAATATTCAAAACAGTTGAGATAATATCAAAAATATATTTCCAATATTTTTTTCAACAAAGGACATGACCAAAACATTTGAGTTAGAGAAGCTATCTCAGAGTGACATCTATCACAGATAGAATTTATATGAGAATAATAACGAGATAATTTATCCCTAGACATATGAGCCCTATCTACTACTTTAAACTGTATCAACGCATGTTTCGCACATATAGATGAATTAACTAATTGAAGATGTTTTTCCCATTTTTCAATTGGTACAATAATCTTAAGTTCCCTTTCCCAATCACTCTGATTTTTATTAGACATATTTTCATAATTATATCATAAATAATTGCTATTACACCATTCTGAAGAGGCTTTAAATCTAATTTTGTTTTTCCAAAATATCCATTGAATATACAAACGTTTGTAAATTCGGGAAGGTAGGAAAAACAGTATTTTAGAAAAATTTCTAACTTGTAAATATCTAAAAAAGTGAGATCTAGGCAAATTATATTTATTAGTTGTTCAAAAGACGTGAAACAATTATCTGAAAATAAATCACAAAATCGTACTCTACTTTTAATTTTCCAAGCCAAATATTCTTAATCTAGTGGGTTGAAAAAAGAAATTAGATACAATAGGACTTGCTAAAGTAAATTGATTCAACCCAAAAAGAATTCCAAATTGAAACCATATATGTCAAGTATATTTAACTATTGGGTTATCCATTTGTTTATACAATTTAGAAAGAGTAAAGGGAAGCGAAGACCCTAAAGTAGAACCCAATGAAAACCCTTGTAAAGAATTACATTCAAGACTCACCCAACGTGGACTTGAAGTTGCGTCCAACTCTCATAACCAAAAATTTAAATATCAAATGTTAATTGCCCAATAGTAAAATCTAAAATTCAGCAAAGCTAAACCTCACCTCCTTTTTAGATTTCTGTAAATGTCCTTTGCCTAACCTAGGATTTTTGTTCTGCCATATATATGAGGAGATTTTGGAATCAACATTATCAAAAAATAATTTTGGAATGAAAATTGGCACCACTTGAAATACGTATAAAAACTTAGGCAAAATAATCATCTTGATAACATTGATCTGACCGATCAACGATAAAGACATTGGTGACCATTTAGTAAACAAAAGTTTAATCTGATCGATTAAAGGTAGAAAAATTAGCTTTAAATAAATCTTTATGCTTTTTCGTAATTTTAACCCCTAAATATATAAAAGAGTCAGTAACCAATTTAAATGGTAAACATCCATCAATAGAAACCTGCATATTTAGGGGAAATAGTTCATTCTTATTAAGCTTAAATTTGTAACCAGAGAAATTACTAAACTGAGCCAACAAGAATAAAGTAACAGGAATAGATTTTCCAGGATTAGAGATGCATAATAACAAATCATCCGCATATAATGATAACTTATGTATTTCATTTCCATGGGTAATACCAAAAATGTTAGGTGAGTCTGGGATGGCAATTGCTAAAGGTTCAAGGGCAATATCAAATAATAATGAACATCCCTGCCTAGTACCCCGAGATAAACAAAAAAAGGAAGATCTTTGATTGTTACTACAAACAGAAGCTACAGGGGAATGATATATCAATTTAATCCAAGATATAAATATCGGACTAAAATTACATTTCTCAAACACAGTAACTAAATATGGCCATTCAACTCTGTTGAAAGCCTTCTCAGCAGCTAATGAAATAATACATTCCAGAGTGTTAAATGAAGGAGTATAAGCAATATTCATTAACCTCCTAATATTAAGAAAATGAATAATGATTTTGAATAAATCCTGTTTGGTCCACAGAGATAATTTGAGGTAGTACCTTTTCTAACCTAGTCACTAATATTTTAGAAAAAAAATTGGAGTCTACATTCAAAAGCGATATCGGTCTGTCTGATGCACAATCAGTAGGATCTTTATTCTTTTTAAGAATTAAAGAAATAGAAGCTTCATAAAATGATTGTGGTAATTTACCTAATCTGATTGCTTCTTTAAATATTCTAGACGACCAAGGAGAGAGAATAGAGGAAAAAAAACTTTAAAAATTCCACTGTAAAACCATCAGGACCAGGTATTTTGCCAGAATTCATTGTTATTTCTTCATCTGTCATCGGAGTTTCTAATGTTGAACATTCTTTGTGTGATAATTTTGGAAAGTTCAATTTCCTTAAAATATCATGCATAGTGTTAGAGTCATGAGGAAAATCAGAATTGTATAAAGAAATATAAAATTCTTCAAAAGTTTTGTTTATCTCGTCATGATCAACTGTCAAAGTGTCATCATGTTTACGAATCTGGATAATTTGACATTTAACTGAAGTAGTTTTCAATTGATTAGCTAATAATTTACCCAATTTATCACTATGAATATAGAACTTATTTCTAGTTTTCATTAATTGATTTTCAATTGAGGATGTTAATAATAAGTTATGTTCCATTTGAAGTTTGACTCTCTGTTTGTAGAGCTCCTTACTAGGAGCAATAGAATATTTCTTATCAATTTCTTTAATTTTATCAACCAACAAAAATGTTTCATTCTTAATACGTTTGTTTAAACCAACAGAAAAAGAAATAATCTGTCCGCAGATATAAGCTTTAAAAGCATCCCAAACTGTGCCTTTGGAAATTTCTTCCGTAATGTTAGTTGGAAAAAAAGAAATCAATCTGTTCCTTCATAAATTTAACAAAGTACAGGTCTTGAAGCAAATTGGAATTAAATCACCATTGCCTATTAGTACAAGTGGTATCCATTAACTTGATAGAAAGTTTCACTGGAGCATGATCTGAAATGGCGATAATGTCATATTTGCAGTCGATTACAGATGGAATTAGACGAGTCAATAAAAAAGTAATCAATTCGAGAATAAGAATGATAAACATGTGAGAAGAATGAAAACTCTTTGTCCTTAGGGCGCAGGAATCTCAAACAATTATATATTCAACCCAACACAGCTCCCAGAGAGAAATAGGCCCTACGCCCTCCCCCATCCAAAGCGAGAAAGCTGACCAATAGACAGTCAGTGAGCTAAGAACTAAGTACCGGCCCCAAAAAAATCCTGTTGACAGAAAAAACTCCAGTCTTGCAAGGTCATTATGTCCCTATCAATACACAACATAAAAAGCAAAAGAACTCAGTATTCGAAAATATGAAAAGGTCACTTTAAACAAATCCAAAAAAGCTGTATTAAAATAAAGCCTCAAAAAGGGATAAAATAAAGTAGTATCAAAAAAAACAAAAGACAATATATGAACAGCCAAATGTAAGCTTAATGAAACCTTATTTTAAATTCATATTAACAGAAGAAAAAACTTGATCAAATAAGAAGTATAACAGTTTTAGACTTCATCCTTCAGAAAATCTTTTGCATCTTCAACTGACTTTATTCTTTTTCACAATCCGTTCTTCAAAACAATACTCAGATGAGCGGGGAACCGAAGGGATGGTTTATATCCTTCATTATAAAATTCCAACATAACTTCTTTATATTTCATGCAATCAGTCAAAATTTCAGGTGAATAGTCTTCCACAAATCTAACCATGTAACTTTGGAAATCAATCATTCCTTGTCGCCGGGTATGGCAAATTAAAAGGCCCTTAATATGAAACTCCTGAAAGGTTAGTCCGACCGATCTGGGTTTCGCCGCTGAGGACAACGGCTTCAAAGTCGGAGAGTGAAAAGCTCGATTGAGCTTCGGCTCAGAAGTGAATAAAGCTGGGAAAATCTGCTTCAGAAAGTTTGCAAAGACTTCGAACGGTCAGCGCCTTCAACTGATTCTTCAAGACCCAGGATTTGCAAGTTATTTCTCCTGTTCCTGTTTTCGAGACTGATGATCCTTTTCAGCATTTTATCACTGGATAAAGATAACTCTTTGCAGAGTTTAATTGTATCTTCAATGTCCTCTTCAAGTGTCATTAGCTTCGCAGTATTCTCCTGAATTTGGTTCTCATGCTCAAATAAAGTTTGTTGAATTGTATCCAATTTGCTGTTAAGCCATTGAAACTCCTCAGAGAATTCCTATTTCTGCGATTTAAGGAAGTCACTGATTGAATCCAAAGTGACTGGGGATTCATCTTCTGTTTCTCTTTCTTTTGCAAATGCTCTGGTTCTTTTCCCAGCCATAGTAAAGCAGTATTGAAGTATTATAATAAGGTTTCAAAAAAAAAGACTGGTAGAGACAATTAAGTAAACAAGGTAGGAGCAATCGAAAAGCGACCAACAGGGCTCTGACTGCTTCTTATATCTAACATATGCTTCCTTCTTCCACTTGACGAGTTGCCTCGCGTGTTTCGTCAGCCACGGTTCCCTTTTCCTACCATTTTTTCCTTGCCTCAGTGGGACAAACCTATCCTGAACCCATTACAAGTGGTTCCTAAACTTCCTCCACATTACTCCTGTGCTTGCACCTTTGAACACCTGTTTCCAATTTACTCTCGCTAGTTCCTGCCTCATCCATTCATAGTTAGCCCTTCCCCAGTTAAGCACTTTCCCATTTTGTCTGTTTTTATCCTTTTCCATAGCTATGCTGAAGCTAAGGGAGTTGTGGTCACTCTCACCAAAATGCTCCCCCACCAAGATGTCTGCCACCTGACCAGGTTCATTACCGAGAACTAGATCCAGAATGGCCTGTCCTCTCATCGGCCGGTCCACATACTGTGTCAGGAATCCTTCTTGAACACACCTGACAAATTCAGCCCCATCTATCCCCCTTGCAGTCAAGAGGTGCCAGTCAATATGAGGGAAGTTGAAATCACCCATAACTACAACCCTGTATTTCCTGCACCATTCAAAAATCTGCCTGCTTATCTGTTCCTCGGTGTCCCGAGGGCTATTTGGGGGCCTATAGACCACTCCCGGCACAGTGATTGATCCCTTCCTATTTCTGACTTCCACCCACACCGACTCAGTGGACACTCCCTCTGCAGCGTCCTCCCTTTCTACAGGCGTGATACTATCCCCGACCAGTAATGCTACTCCCCCCTTTTCTACCTCCCATCCTAATCCTTGTAAAACACCTAAACCCCAGTACCTGCATCAGCCAATCCTGCCCTTCCTCCAGCCAAGTTTCAGTAATGGCCACAACGTCATAGTTCCACGTACTGATCCATTCTCTAAGTTCATCCCCTTTATTCCTAATACTCCTAGCGTTGGAATAGACACATTTCAACCCCTTGAACTGGCTACATGTATGTTTTGTCCCTGCCTGTCCTTCCTCAGCAACTCAGAACACACAGCATCATGCCCTTGTCCTTCTACCCTCATCTCTGCACTCACATTCTGATTCCCACCCCCCCTGACAATCTAGTTTAAACCCTCCCCAACAGCTCTAACAAACCTGCCCACCAAGGTATTGGTCCCTTTCCAGTTCAGGTGCAGCCCGTCCTTGTTGTACAGGTCAGACCTTCCCCAGAGAGGATCCCAATGCTCCAGAAATCTGAACCCCTGCCCCCAGCACCAACTCTTCAGCCACACATTCAACTGCCACGACTTCCTGTTCCCACCCTCTCTGTCTCGCGGCACAGGAAGCAATCCCGAGATTACCACCCTTGAGGTCCTGCTTTTTCACTTTTTTTCCCTAACTCCCCATATTCCTTCTTCAGGACCTCATCCCTACTCCCATCTATGTCATTGGTCCCCACGTGGACCAGGACATCTGGCTGCTCACCCTCTCTCCTGAGAATACCGAGAACTCCATCCGAGATATCGCGGACCCTGGCACCAGGGAGGCAACAGACTGGGATTCTATATCTTTCCCACAAAACCTCTTAACTGTCCCCTTAACTATCGAATCCCCTATCACTACTGCTCTCCTCTTTTCACTCCTTCCTTTCTGAGCTGAGGGTCCAGTCTCGGTGCCAGAGACGTGACCACTACAATTTGTCCCTGGTAGGTGTAGGTCGTCCCCACCAACAGTATCCAAAACAGTATACTTATTGTTGATGGGAACGGCCACAGGGGTGCTCTGCTCTTTCTGTCTATTCCCCTTCCCTCTCCTGACAGTCACCCAGCTACCTGTCTCCTGACTTTTAGGGGTGACTGTCTCCCTGAAACTCTGATCTATTACTGCCTCTGCCCCCCGAATGATCCGATTTGACAGGAGCTGCAGCTGGATGCACCTCTTGCAGGTGTAGATATCGGAGACAATTGTCCTGTCCCTGACTTCCCACATCCTACAATCGGAGCACTGGACTGCCCTATCTACTGCCTCCATTACTAACTCCTAAGTTAATTAATTAAATAAACTTTCCCGGCCTTACCTTACTGGGAGCAAGCTCATCCTCTGCCTCTGCTCGCTGAAATCTCTCGAGCCAAAGCCTCAAAGCTCCACTCCTTCACTGGCCGCTCTCCACTCCAGTCCACGTTAAACTCCAGTCCCAATAAAGGTGAATATGCAGCAGAAGAACCTCCTCCCATGCTCAGTGACCAGGGTGCAGAACTGGGTGTGGTGAGCATCAGCAATAATTGTAGAGTTCAGCACCGACAGTCACTCTCAAAATTGCATTCAGCAACGGTGATGGACAAATATCCAGCATGCAGCTTATTGAAACTTTCTCCCCAGTGCAGAAATCGTGCTTGACTAATCTTCTGGAATTTTTTGAGGATGTAAGTATGAAAATGGACGAGGGAGAGCCAGTGGATATAGTGTACCTGGAGCTTCAGAAAGCCTTTGATGAAGTCCCACATAGGAGATTAGTGGGCAAAATTAGGGCACATGGTATTGGGGGCAGAGTACTGACATGGATTGAAAATTGGCTGGCTGATAGAAAACAAAGAGTAGCGATTAACGGGTCCCTTTCGGAATGGCAGGCGGTGACCAGTGGGGTTCCACAACGTTCAGAGCTGGGACCGCAGCTGTTTACAATGTATATTAATGATTTAGATGAACGGATTAAAAGTAACATTAGCAAATTTGCCGATGACACAAAGCTGGGTGGCAGTGTGAAATGTGAGGAGGATGTTATGAGAATGCAGGGTGACTTTGACAGGCTGGGTGAGTGGGCGGATGCATGGCAGATGCAGTTTAATATGGACAAATGTGAGGTTATCCACTTTTGTGGTGAGAACAGGAAGGCAGATTATTATCTAAATGGAATCAATTTAAGAAAAAGGGAAGTACAACGAAATCCAGGTGTTCTTGTACATCAGTCACTGAAAGCAAGCATGCAAGTACAGCAGGCTGTGAAGAAAGCTAATGGCATGCTGGCCTTCATAACAAGGGGAATTGAGTATAGGAGCAAAGAAGTCCTTCTGCAGCTGTACAGGGTACTGGTGAGACCACACCTGGAGTACTGTGTGCAATTTTTGTCTCCAAATTTGAGGAAGGACATTCTTGCTATTGAAGGAGTGCAGCGCAAGTTCGCAAGGTTAATTCCCGGGATGGCGGGACTGTCATATGTCGAAAGATTGGAGCGACTGGGCTTGCATACACTGGAATTTAGAAGGCTGAGAGGGGATCTTATTGAAACATATAAGATTATTAAGGGATTGGACACACTGGAGGCAGGAAGCATGTTCCCGCTGATGGGTGAGTCCAGAACCAGAGGCCACAGTTTAAGAATAAGGGGTAAGCCATTTAGAATGGAGTTGAGGAAACATTTTTTCACCCAGAGAGTGGTGGATATATGGAATGCACTGCACCAGAAGGCTGTGGAGGCCAAGTCTCTGGATGCTTTCAAGAAAGAGATGGATAGAGCTCTTAAAGATAGCGGAGTCAAAGATTATGGGGATAAGGCAGGAACGGGGTACTGATTGTGGATGATCAGCCATGATCACAGTGAATGGCAGTGCTGGCTCGAAGAGCCAAATGGCCTATTCCTGCACCTATTGTCTATTGTGAACCCAGTAATGTGTCACAACTGTAACATGCTGTGAGGTTTCAGTGTTAATGTAATGGCCTCTCTGTAATGTATCACTGCTGAGGTTACTGTTTCTCTGTAGCAGCAATGTTTACGTTACGACTAGAGACAACAGGGTTTTGAAGTGCAGGGCTATCCAATGGGAGAAATGTTGTTCTTTCTTGTGAGTCTGGAAGAGAGATTTTTGCGGTCTTTTGCTGGGGAGAGGTGAGAAGACATGAATGGAGAGAGTGGGCCATTTTCCTTTATTTTTTCTTTACTAACTCTATAGTCAAAGTAATAACTACAAAGCCCAATTGTTTAATCGTATATTATGTACCGTTTGTTATTTCAGGGTACTGATTTGTAATGGGGGTCACATCGTGCAGCATCCACCCAAACGAGATTTCTTAAGTTTGGCCGGGCTGGGGGCTATCACCCCCTATATTAAGCTGCTAGCTGAAGTGAGAGTTAAATATGGTTAGATGACTGAGCGAATTGCTTCACACATTCACAGCAGGTGAACGGCCTCTCCCCATTGTGAACTCAATGATGGACATTTGGTGGCGATGGCTGAGAGAATCTCTTCCCAAAGTCTGAGCAGCAGATCAGCCTCTACCCAGTGTGAACTCGCTGGTGTCTCTGCAGGTTGGATGACCGAATGAAACTCTTCCCACACACTGAGCAGGTGAACTACCTCTCCCCTGTGTGAACATGCTGGTGTCTCTGAAGATGAGACAACCAAGTGAATCCCTTCCCACACACTGAGCAGGTGAATGGCCTCTCTCCAGTGTGAACTTGCTGGTGACTCAGTAGTTGAGAGGACAAAGTGAATCCCTTCCCACAGTCTGAGCAGGTGAATGGCCTCTCTCCAGTGTGAACTCGCTGGTGTACCTTCAGTTGAGATGAACGAGTGAATCCCTTCCCACAGTCTGAGCAGGTGAACGGCCTCTCTCCAGTGTGAACTCGCTGATGTACGTTCAGTTGAGATGAGCAAGTGAATCCCTTCCCACAGTCTGAGCAGGTGAACGGCCTCTCTCCAGTGTGAACTCGCTGATGTACCTTCAGTTGAGATGAGCAAGTGAATCCCTTCCCACACACTGAGCAGGTGAACGGCCTCTCCCCAGTGTGAACTCGCTGATGTACCTTCAGTTCAGATGACTGAATGAATCCCTTCCCACAGTCTGAGCAGATGAATGGCCTCTCTCCAGTGTGAACTCGCTGATGTACCTTCAGATTAAATGACTGAGTGAATCCCTTCCCACAGTCTGAGCAGGTGAATGGCCTCTCTCCAGTGTGAACTCGCTGATGTACCTTCAGTTGAGATGAACGAGTGAATCCCTTCCCACAGTCTGAGCAGGTGAACGGCCTCTCTCCAGTGTGAACTCGCTGATGTATGTTCAGTTGAGATGAGCAAGTGAATCCCTTCCCACAGTCCGAGCAGGTGAACGGCCTCTCTCCAGTGTGAACTTGCTGATGTACGTTCAGTTGAGATGAGCAAGTGAATCCCTTCCCACAGTCTGAGCAGGTGAACGGCTTCTCTCCGGTGTGAACTCGCTGATGTACCTTCAGTTGAGATGAACGAGTGAAACCCCTCCCACAGTCTGAGCAGGTGAACGGCCTCTCTCCAGTGTGAACTCGCTGATGTATGTTCAGTTGAGATGAGTAAGTGAAACCCTTCCCACAGTCTGAGCAGGTGAACGGCCGCTCTCCAGTGTGAACTCGCTGATGTATGTTCAGTTGAGATGAACGAGTGAATCCCTTCCCACAGTCTGAGCAGGTGAACGGCCGCTCTCCAGTGTGAACTCGCTGATGTATGTTCAGTTGAGATGAACGAGTGAATCCCTTCCCACAGTCTGAGCAGGTGAACGGCTTCTCTCCAGTGTGAACTCGCTGATGTATGTTCAGTTGAGATGAGTAAGTGAAACCCTTCCCACAGTCTGAGCAGGTGAACGGCTTCTCTCCAGTGTGAACTCGCTGATATATGTTCAGTTGAGATGAACGAGTGAATCCCTTCCCACAGTCTGAGCAGGTGAACGGCCGCTCTCCAGTGTGAACTCGCTGATGTATGTTCAGTTGAGATGAACGAGTGAATCCCTTCCCACAGTCTGAGCAGGTGAACGGCCTCTCTCCAGTGTGAACTCGCTGATGTATGTTCAGTTGAGATGAGTAATTGAAACCCTTCCCACAGACTGAGCAGGTGAACGGCCTCTCTCCAGTGTGAACTCGTTGATGTACCTTCAGTGCAGATGACAGAGTGAATCCCTTCCCACAGTCTGAGCAGGTGAACGGCCACTCCCAGGTGTGAACTGACTGGTGTCTCAGTAACCGAGATGACAGAGTAAATCCCTTCCCACAGACTGAGCAGGTGAATGGCCTCTCCCCAGTGTGAACTCGCTGATGCACCTTCAGTTGGGATGAGCGAGTGAATCCCTTCCTGCAGTCTGAGCACGTGAACGCCCTCCCGCCAGTGTGAACTGACCAGTGTATCCGTAGGTTAAATGATTCAGTGAATCCCTTCCCACAGTCTGAGCACGTGAACGGCTGCTCTCCAGTGTGAACTGACTGGTGCCTCAGTAGCTTATATGATTCAGTGAATCCCTTCCCACAGTCCAAGCAGGTGAACAGCCGCTCCCCAGTGTGAACTTGCTGATGTACCTTCAGTTTAGAGAAACAAGGGAATCCCTTCCCACAGTCTGAGCACGTGAACGGCTGCTCCCCAGTGTGAACTGACCAGTGTCTCAGTAGCTTATATGATTCAGTGAATCCCTTCCCACAGTCCAAGCAGGTGAACAGCCGGTCTCCAGTGTGAACTCGCTGGTGAGCCATTAGGTCAGATGAACAAGTGAATCCTTCCCTACAAATTCAGCAGATGACTAGCAATTTGCCCAACTAACTGGTGTGTCCACAGGTGGGAAGACCGACTGAATCCCTTCTCACACACAGAACAGTTGAATGACCTTGTCCCAGTGTAAACTTGCTGATGTACCTTCAGTTGAGATGACCAAGTGAATCCCTCCCCACAGTTGGAGCAGGAAGGATGATCGAGTGAATCCCTTGCTCCACTTCTTAAATATCTGTACAGAGACAGCAAAACTGTCGTGTTGTGTTCGAGATTCCCGTAGACAAATTCCTTGTCATTTTTAACCTGTAAAAATATTTACAAAATCCATCAATGGGTGTAGGACAACATTTCAGATGAGATCCCTTGAGTTGTCAAGCTGTGAACTGACTTCACACTGTTACAGTGAAGTTCAACCCAAGGTGGAGAGAGAAATCATCTTCTAACTGGGCACAGTGCTGGTATCTGGAATGACCACCAAATTCTCTGATGCTCTTCCTGTCTCTCTAAGAATGTGGCATTTCTGCCATCTCCAATCTGTGACCTGGCTCAGTTTGACTCTCTCCATTGGCATTATTCCGTTCCCACTGAGCTGCATGGGTGCCTGGCCCCACAGTAACTGAAACCCTCTCACACAAATAGCTGGCAGTGCATTCCACGCACCCACCACTCTCTGTGTAAAGAACTTACCCCTGACATACCCTCGGTATCTATTTCAAAGCACCTTAAAACTATGCCCAATTGTGTTAGCCATTTCAGCCCTGGGAAAGAATCCTCTGGCTATCCACATGATCAATGCCCCTCATTAGCTTATACACCTAAAAAAGGCTCTAAACATAAAGAAGGAAATTATACATTGCTTTGAGGATTTGTTGGAAGTATACAAAATTATGAGGGTATAGATAGGGTAAATGCAAGCAGCTTTTTCCACTGAGGTTGGGTGGGATGACAACCAGAGGTCATGGGTAAGTGGAGAAGGTGAAAATTTAACAGGAACATTTGGAAAAGCTCTTTACTGAAATGGTCGTGAGAGTGTGGAATGAGATGTCAACTCAAGTGGTGAATATGAGCTCGGTTTCACCATTTAAAAGAAGTTTGGATGGGAGCCTGGATGGCAGGCATCTGAAGGCGAAAGTCCCAGTGCAGGTATTTGCAGTAGAGACCTTAAATGTTTTTTTCGGCATTGACTAGATGGGCCAAATACCCTGTTTCCGTACTGAACCTCTCCATATTTCTATGACAGAGAAGCTGGACAAACTTGGTTGGAAGGGAAAAGGTAGGAGTGACAATGGAGCAGCAATGGCTGGAGCTTCTGGGAGCAATTCGGGAGCTGAGTGATAGATACATCCCAAAGAAGTGGAAGCATTGGAAATGCAGGAAGACACAACTGTGGATGAAATGAGAAGCCAAAGCCAACATAAAAGCCAAAGAGAGGGCAAACAAAAGAGCAAAAACGACTGGGAAGCTTTTAGAAACCAACAGATGATGACTAAAAAAAAAAGTCAGATGGGCTCAGGCGGTGGAATTATGATAATGTAGTCATTAGTGAGTCTTGGTATCACCCAACAGTCTGAGGCATTTAGGGGAACAAAATATCCAGGGCCTCAATATCTCTTGAAAACCAAGGTACCCTGCACCAGTTACCTTTCAACTTTTATTTTGGTAGGCACATACAATCCCTACACCCTCAAAATTTCACTTCTGAAGGCCTCCCACTTACCAAGTACTCCTTTGCCAGGAAACAGCCTGTCCCAAACCACACTTGTTAGATCCTTTCTGATACCATTAAAATTGACCTTTCTCCAATTTAGAATCTCAACCCATGGTCCAGACCTCTCTTTTCCCATATTTATCCTGAATTTCATGGCATTATGGTCACTAATTTCTGTCACCAGCCCCGTATCATTTCCTAACAGATCATTGCACACTTCTGCATCGGGAATTCTACGTACTGATTAAGGGCACATTTGACAACCTACACCCCATCTTGTCCTTTTACAGTATGGGATTCACAGTCAATACATGGAAAGTTAAAATCATTTACTGAATCAACTTTTGTTCCTTGGCATGGTCTGCGATCTCTCTACAAATTTGTCCCTCTAAATCCCTCAGATGTTGGGTGCAACCAAATCCCAGTAATGGCTACAATATCATAATTCCCTGTCCTGAGCTCATCTGGCTTTCCTGCGATGCTTCTTGCATTGTGATATACACAGCTCAGCACATTCATTGCACCATTCACAACACGCTGGAGGTACTCAGCAGGTCGGGCAGCATCCGTGGAAATGATCAGTTAACATTTCGGGCCATAACCCTTCGTCAGGACTGAAGAGGGTAGGGGCAGAGGCCCAATAAAGAAGGTGGCGGGAGGGTGGGGAGGAGAAGGCTCCAGGCTCAACCATTTGATTGCTGACTGTATCTGGTGTCTGAACAACATCTGACTGGTGTCAAGAAAACAACCTCCCCTCATTGTCACAAAACATGCATCATTGCTGTCGCAGTTTATGTTCCACTGGATGCTAATGCTAAAGTAGCCATGAAAGACCTCAGTGCTGCTATTAGCAAGCTGCAGACATTGCATCCAGATGGAGCTTTGACTGTCGCTGGGGACTTTAATCATTGTAACCTACGTACCGTGCTTCCAAGATTTTACCAAAATGTATTATGCACCACCACGTGGAATAAAACCTCAGATCATGTGTACACAAATGTGGCTGATGCTTGCAAACTCACTACCCTCCCCCACCTGGGAAAGTCCGACCGTCTTTCATTGTTTCTGCTTCCCAAGTATAGCCCGGTCACTAAACGTGTGAAACCCACAATGAAGACTATTAAGATCTGGCTGGAGGGGGCTGACTCTGCTCTTCAGCACCAATTCCAGCACACAGACTGGAGCACGTTTGCTGCCCATACCACCACAGACTCTCAGATTAACATTGATTTATAAACCAACTCTGTCCTTGAGCACATCAACAAGTGTGTAGATAGAGAGACATCACTAAAACAAATAAAAGTTTTCCCCAGTCAGAAACCATGGATGAACAGAGAGGTTCACCTCCTGCTCAAAGCCAGAGATTCAGCCTTCAGGTCTGGAGACCAGGAGGCTTACAGCTCAGCCAGGGCCAACCTGAGGAGGGGAATCTCTCAGGCTAAACACATTTACAAACAGAGAATCGAGGAGCATTTCAACTCCTCTGACCCCCAGCCCATGTGGCATAGCATACAGGTCATTACAGACTTCAAACCTCCTAGTACTGTGCCCCCTTCCAGCTCTGCTACCCTCCCTGATGAGCTCAATTACTTCTACGCTCGCTTTGATCGAGGGAACAAGGAGGTCACCCTCAAAGCGGATCTCCCACCTGGTGAACTGTCTCTCTCACTTTCCACCTCCGATGTTTGTGGACCCTGAGCAGGGTGAATGTACGGAAGGCAGCTGGTCCGGATGCAATACCTGGCCGTGTGGTCAGAGTCTGTGCAGGACAGTTGGCCGGGGTCTTCACAGACATTTTTAATCTGTCCCTGGCCCAGGGTGTTGTCCCCCACAAGCTTCAAGATCACCACCATCGTGCCAGTGCCGAAGCATTCCACTGCCACGAGCCTGAATGATTTCCGCCCAGTTGCACTCACCCCCATCATTGCAAAGTGCTTTGAGAGACTGGTTCTATCACATCTGAAATCCTGTCTGCCCACTACCCTGGACCCCCATCGCACCAACAGGTCAACAGAGGACACCATCTCCACGGCACTTCACTCTGCCCTGACCCACCTGGACAGCCCCAACTCTTACGTCAGAATGCTGTTCATTGACTTTAGTTCGGCATTCAATTCTGTAAGCCCCTTCAAGCTGATCACCAAACTTCGCCAGCTTGGTATCAGCTCATCCCTCTGCAATTGGACCTTGGACTTTCTGACAAACAGACCCCAATCAGTTAAGTTAGACAACCTCTCCTCCTCCACTCTCACCCTGAACACCGGCGTGCCTCAAGGCTGTGGGCTGAACCCTCTTCTGTACTCCCTTTTCACCTATGACTGCATTCCTGTACATGGTTCTAACTCCATAATCAAGTTCGCAGATGACACCATGGTGGTTGGCTTGATCAGAGGGGATGACGAAATGGCCTACAGGGATGAGGTCCAGCACCTGGCTGTGTAGTGTGCTGATAACAATCTGCCTCTTAACACCCAGAAGACCAAGGAGATCATTGTGGACTCCAGGCATGCTAGGAGCCACACTCACATCCCCATCTACATCAACGGATCTGTAATGGAGCGTGTATCAAGCTTCAAACTCCTTGGTGTCCACATTTTCGATGATCTCACCTGGTCCCTGAACTCCTCCATCCTGATCAAAAAGGTGCAACAGCGCCTTTACTTCCTGCGGAGCATCAATAAAGCTCTCCTCTGTCCCAGGATATGACGGACTTTTACCGCTGTACCATTGAGAGCATACTCACCAACTGCATCTCAGTGTGGTATGGCAATTGTCCTGTATCGGACTGCAAAGCACTCCAGCGTGTGGTGAAAACTGCCCAGCGGATTATCAGCACCTAATTGTCCACCATTGAGAACATCTACCATAAATGCTGCCTGGGCAGGGCGAAAAGCATTATCAAGGATGCATCTCACCCTAACCATGGACTTTTTACTCTCCTCCCATCTGGTAGGTGCTACAGGAGCCTCCGCTCCCACACCAGCAGGCACAGGAAGAGCTTCTTCCCTGAGGCTGTGACCCTGCTGAACCTCTCATCACAGCGCTAAGCAGTATTGCACCCGTCTCAGTACTACTCGGGACAGTATTACTGTCTCAGTACTTTTATATTTGTGTGCTGTAGTACTTACTTTTTATTCTCAGTTATTTTGTAAATAACACTATTCTTTGCATTTCTGGTCAGATGCTAACTGCATTTCATTGGCTTTGTATCTGTACTTGGCACAATGACAATAAAGTTGAATCCAATCTGATCTAAAAAAAACAAAGGAGCTGATTGTGGACGGCAGGAGGAATGGAGACAGGCTAATCCCGATTGACATCAATGGATCTGGGGTTGAGAGGGTGAACAGCTTTAAGTCCTTGGCATAAACATCACCGAGGATCTCACATGATCTGTGCATACCGGCTGTGTTGTGAAAAAAGCACACCAGCACCTCTTTCACCTCAGACGGCTGAAGAAGTTCGGGATGGGCCCCAAATCCTAAGAACTTTCTACAGGGACACAATTGAGAGCATCCTGACTGGCTGCATCACTGCCTGGTATGGGAACTGTACTCCCCTTAATCGCAGGAACCTGCAGAGAGTGGTGCAGACAGCCCAGCACATCTGTAGATGTGAACTTCCCACTATTCAGGACATTTACAGAGA